>NW_015387384.1:130815-137668 GCF_001527695.2 Protobothrops mucrosquamatus
CTCTAAAAGGTTCGCCATCACTGGTCTAGTCCCTTGTCCCCCCAGGGCCTACCCATCACAGAACGTAAGAATTAGTTAATAATGGATAAGAGTTATATCATGGGTCCAAATCCCACAAAACATATTAAATATGATTTTGGTGGTACAGCTGTCATGCATATTAAAAATGTGGGTAACATGCCATTATTTGCAGATGCTTGTAATATAAACTCTACACAGTATTCCCAAAAATGGCATGTTAGAGCTTTAACAGATCATTCTATATCCAACAAAAATATTGTCATGACTATCGACTGACATTTTATTTTTTTATTTTTTTAAGGAAAAGATCAATCCAAAATTTATTTACACACCCAATTGACCTTGGGGTTAAGATTAATTTTCTATTCATCTTCAATATTTATTTTCAATGGATCTGCATGCAGAAAGATGGCTTAGATAGCCATTTATAAATGGATGCAACAGAAGGAGATCAACGGTCCATCTCTGCTCAGGTGCATAATTCAATGCAATGAAGCACACACCTGTTCATTGCCAGGAATTGCCAAATCATCCTATAACTACAGTGGAAAAGATGTAGTTACTCACTTCTATTTAGTCTAGTGTAACTGAACTACACTGAATTCTTTCTTTAACTTGCAGTGAACATCGCTTTTGTCCCAAGCTATACAGAGGCAGTTTCTATCCTCACATGAACCATGTTCAGGATAGATCCTTGCAATGTTTAGTAAAGCGTGCACATACTGAGACTGTGCCAACTAGGCTGGAGTCTTAGAAACCATTCATCTTACTCAATTTCTCTGCTAATAAAAAGTGAATAGAAGAAATGAGTCCATGCCACTGACACTTCAACCCAAAGTGCCACAGATTCCCTTTGCCCAGTTGGGCAGTAACATGTAACCTGTTCTTGGTTGTACTAGGATGGGAGACCATGAGAAAATATAGCAGCTCAGACCACAATGGGAAGTCTACAAGGAAAAACAAAATCCACAACACATAGGAAGGCAATGGCACACCATTTCCATCTTATTCCCAAGAAAACTACTTGAATGTGTCTCTAGAACAGAGTTCCACTTGCAACACATAATCAAGATTAAATGTTATTGAATTTTACTAAAATAATTTACTTTTAATTAGTGTTATTATGATAGTTAAAAAAAGTACTGGATCTGCAGGCCATTTGCTCAGACTAACTGGATTTGAACTGATTTGCAAACATTTATTAGCTCTCAGTTTTCTGCTTGCCATTAAGTATTTCCAGAAGGTGAATGTATTTATCAGTTTTCTTGTTTAATTCATAAATCAGCAGGGCGGGCCTGCTGATGGCCTTTCTAACCACTCTGGCCAGTTTTTCAGATAAAGCTTTTGAGAGACTTGCTTCCATGGTTTGCATTGATTAATCAGGAGGTTTTAGAAATGGCTGATACAATGGACATTTAAAATAATAGTTAATTTATGTTTTTCATTTCCGGAAAAGAAAATGAGCAGAAAGAGCTGGTGCTCTTTCATCTGCGACTTTTGATCTCCTGGATACTCTTTGCAATGCCCCCGTTTGGCTGAAATCTGTATGTAAAAGGGGGTAATCCTTTTTCTGATCCTAAAATCACAGAACAATACTAGTTGCCAAGTGTAATACTGCAGTTGGTGCAAGGATTTCAGAGTTAGCCTCGGTTCCCGAGGAAAAAGGATACGAAAGTTCCTCGCCCAGTCAGTGCCTTACCTTCCTTCGCTCGATCTCCCGCGCCTAGGCTCCTGTCCACTCGGCGGTCAGTTCTACTGGGCAAACGTCTTTAACCAACACCATTTTCACTTGACGCGGGCCGATTCTCTTTCTTACCTGGTGATAGTAGGTCTGTTGGCCGGGTATTGCCCAGACCTCTGTCTCTTTCCTGCTGTAAATCCTGTAAAAACACACACGCACACAGAAAGTCTTTATCACATGCTTTCCACACTAGACTTCTCCGATCCTCTCTTCCAGCCTGGAGCTCCCCAGAACAAACCTCTAATCGGGCACAGCGATCACATGGTCCGATTAGCACTTGACTCCGCGTAAACTTCCTGCAGAGCTGCCTCTTTCTGCAGAGAGCGCGGCAGGAGGGCCCAGCTCTGCGGTTAATCAGCTGCCCGGCATTGTTCATTTTCCCCCAAATGCCAGTGGGCATGGCTAGGTGGCAAGTCGTTTTGCACAAAACGATTGTGAAGGTTGCAGAGGTTGTATGTATGATACAAAGGGGACTTTTGCTTAGTGCTTTGTAAAAGAAACAAGGAGCATTTTGTTGTTTTACTAGAAGGGAACTTGAAAAAGCAATACGGGTGAGCCTGCCAAAGGCCATGGGTCATGATGGTTACTGAAACCTTCTATTCAGAGACGATGCAGTTCTGAATATAAATTGCTGGAACAAAGTTACAGAGAAGAAGAGTCCTTCATGTCCTACTCCAGTTTTTGGAAGCATCCAATTGCCACACATTGGAAACAGGATGCTAGGTCTGATGAACCCTGGACTTTTCTTTGCACCAACCAACTTCTGTCCTTAAAATATACAACACAGCAAGGCAATTAAAGCTAGCTGCCAGATTGTTCCCACGCAAGTGACACACTGCACAGGTTTCTTTGGATGTAAAGGTATGGAAAATTACCTTCCCCAATATTATTCTGCAATTTTCCGTTGAATAAGAAATATGCACAGCATAATTAAAACACATATTGCATTGATTTATCTTTAAAATGGAATCAGATTCTGCACCTCAAATAGAGTGGGAGGGAACAGGAAATTCACAACACTTTGAATTGGCTATTTCTTGGGTCTTTTGAAGAATCAAGACAAGAGAACCAGAGGACCTTAAAATTAGTTTTTTTTTCTTTAAAAAAATGTGTGCTTAGGGTTAGGCAACAGAAGAAGAATAAACTTTTGCTTATTCATTGCTTATTCATGATACTGTGGAATTCAGTATCTGTGAGCTGTGGGTTTCCTTGACAATAGTATTTCTTCTTTCTTTATCCATGAAACCTATTTGCTTCCTTGATCAAATGAAACATACAAAGTGTCTTCATTGTTGGAATGCTTGCATGCATGCTAGTAGCACTTGGCTTCAGAAGAGGAAGCTCTGTATAAGTAGTACACTCAATTGCTCATATTCATTATTTGTAAAGCTTGTTTGGAACACAATGCAGATATATGCAACATATGGAATGTTGTAAAACAGTTGGTTTTTAGTTAATTCTTCAGTCACAAACAACAACACTGACCCAGCCTACATAAATATACCATAGAGGAGGCCCCCCAAGGGCATCTGGTTTAATCTCCTGCTCAGTGCAGATATCCAAGAAATGAGCACTTACTGAGACTAGTTTTGGCTGGAAATTCTCCACTGAGAGAGCTTAGCAGTTTTTACATTATTTGTTTGGCCAAATGATTCAGTATCAAGAGGCTTTATTCAGCAAAATTAACTTCCTGTCACCTGAGCCTGTAAGACTTGTTCTTGACTTCTACAGAAGGCAGATAGGAATACATCCCTATGGTACTTCTTCAGATAATATAAAGAGAGCTGGAATGGTTATTTTAATCTTTTCTCCTCCTCACTAAACCTACTCTTCACCCTTTTCTCTGTTACAGTGTTTTATACAATATAGTAGTAGAATATTTTCATTTGCTTATTTTTAAATTAAGCCTTTATTTTTCACCTCAGAGTGATAGCAAGGTGTTAGGTGAGCAGCCCTGAGGACCCCGTCCATTCAGCAGAGGTTAGATACATTACAATCAGCCACTCCTATTGAATACACCCTCTTAACCATTCACTCATTTCCCTTCTCATATCATTCCATACAAGGAACTTTCTTTCTTCCTTGCCAGGGCCTCTAAATCATCTGAGAATATTTATCTAAGGAGTCCTTAGAATATACACCTTATTTCACTTTTCTGGGTAAACTACTTTCACTATCTGTGAACGATGAAGAGTGAGAAGGCTAACCAAAAAGAGGTGGGGTCAACTTATTTTCCAAAGCACCAGAAGGCAGGACAAGAAACAATGGTTGGAAACTGATCAAAGAGAGAAGCAACCTGGAATTAAGGAGAAACTTCCAACAGTGAGGACAATTAACCAGTGGAACAACTTGCCTCCAGAAATCATAGGCGCTCCATCACTGCAGGTTTTTAAGAAGAGACTGGACAGTCACTTGTCTGAGATGGTATAGGTTCTCCTGCTTGAGCAGAGGGTTGGACTAGAAGACCTCCAAGGTCCCTTCAAACTCTATTCGGATTGATTGAAATCCTAAAGAAAACAAAATAAGACATGGTATCTGAGTCTTTATAAAACTGCTGAAATAAAATATTCTAATACTATATTATATAAAATACTCTTATACCTCCTCCTAGCCTTTGTTTTCCATATTCCTATTCAATGCCTCTTCGTTGTCTTCTTCTGAAACTGTCCAGTTTAACTCCCCACTTCTGAAAATGCAGTGTCCAGAACTGAAAATAGATCTCTACAAGGTAGTGTAGAGTAACATGGTTGTAGACTTATTCATATGATCAAAAAAGGGGTTTTCTGCATATAGAAATCAGAATGGGTCTGTCTATGCCCTCTGATACTTTGTGCTTGTGTAATCCTGTCCAAGTACCAGTCACAAGTGTTGATAAAGACTAGGTAAGGTATTGACATAAAGTTCGGCATATGGAGGCTCTCTGTCTGGTCACTTGATACTAGACAACATCTAGTATCAACGGCAGGGCTCGTACACAAGGCATGTGTGAAATTAGGCCTCTTAACAAAAATGAAGAAGCAAGCTTGTTACTTTGTAGGAATGGAAAAATATTGCCTTGTTCATGCAGATTACAGTTAGATTGGTGATGCACAGATCTTCAATCTAAGAAGCCTCTCCATATTTACTGCTGACTGCTGCTAAAGTTTGTATCTTGTTCCTGTCTTTTTTATTGTGTGAAGCTATGGCAGGAAGGAGTCTTTAAATCCAGGTCCCTGTATTTTGTTTTGTTGAATTCTATTTGGCTAGTTTCATTGCTTTTAAATTATATTCCAATAATTTGAGGTGTGCACTATAATTCTTTTTGAATAATATGCAGATGAGACTTCTCCTATTCCATTTTTTCATGTTAAGAAACAGAAATCACTCAGTATCCATCAGACCTAGCTCACATTTTACTACTTTGCAAATGTATGAAATGCTTTCCTGAAATCAAGTAACATTTCACTGAGTTAGAAAAGTGGTATTCAGATTATTTTTATGTGGGATTTATTATCACTACTGGGATGTTTATTTTTAAAATTATTATTATTATTATTATTGGTGGCACAATGGTTAGAATATAATATTGCAGGCAAACAGCCATCCATAGTCTGCAGTTCAATTCTGACCGGCTCAAGGTTGATTCAGCCTTCCATCCTTCTGAGGTCAATAAAATAAGGATCCAGAATATTGGGGAAATTGTGCTAACATTATAAACTGCCCAGGGAGTGCTGTAGTGTAAAGCACTATGGAGCAGTGTATAAGTTTAAGTGCTATGTTTATTGCTATTATTATGGTTGGCTGCACAGTCAGCCAGATATTTGGACTGGATTTGGCATTTTTATCAATCTACCAAGTCCTTCCCAAGGATCTGGGATAGGCAGATGTTGATGTTACATGGTGTGAAAAGTATTTCACAGGATGTAAGTTGTTCCAAGTAAAGCTGCCTTTTGCAATTGGCTGGTGGTAATTTTCACAGTGTCGATGGTCTTCAAGTGGTGCTCCAGTTGTTTTGGGATTACACCCAAGGCACATATGACTATTGGTATTACTTTTGTTTTCTTTTGCCACAGTCATTTTGTTTTTCTTTGTAGATGTTTGTATTTTGTTATCTTCTCCAGTTCTTTCTCTTCTATTCTGCTATCTCCAGGTACTGCCATGTCCACTATCCAAACTTTTTTGTCTTTCTTATTGATAATTGTTATGTCTGAGGTGTTACGTTGCAAGTGCCAGTCTGTTTGAATTCTAAAGTTTCAGAGCACTTTAGCTTCTTGATTTTCTATGTCTTTCTCTATTTAATGGTCCCACAATTCTTGCTTGCAGGAAAATAGTATTTGTTGCTTATCTTCCAATGCACCATTGTTATTTTGTTCTCAGTTCTGGCTTTGTGTGCATTTGTTCTTAAGGCTTGGCCTGGTACAGCCATTGTTAGCCCCTCTGCTTCTTTCTTCAATTTTCTTGCTCCTAGCCATTGCAAAGTCTTGTTGTTATTTGCTTTGCCTGCTATTTTTTAAATGTACTGGCCATATAATACAGGGGTGTCGAACTCTCAACTTCACAAGGACACTGGTATTTCTGTCTTTGTTGTGACACACTGATAATTCCTCAGGTTCACATCTTCTCTGTGGTTAAGAATCTTTTTTGGTGTTGATGGGATGGCATTTGCACAGATTTACCATTTTAATGGCATATTATATGTATTCTTTTCTTAGCATGCTTCAGTTTGCATTCATTTTGGAATTTTTTTCTCAGTACAGAACACTGACATGTTTGCCATTGACAGAGACAATTTTTTTTTGCATTTGTGTATTGTATGATTATGGAAGTATTCCATTTTTCTATGTTCTTTTTCTGATTATTGTAGAAATAAGAAAGTAAAAGAGCCATTTTAAGTTCTAAAATATCATTTCTCAACTTGTTTGTTGGATCCGTGCCCCTCCTGGCTGGTACTGGCAGCTCGGGAGGGTACACGAGCCTGGCTCCAGGGAATTGTTAACGCTTCTTTGCAGGAGGGTGTCTTTCCTGCGGCCCTTAAGGAGGCCGTTGTGAGGCCCCTCCTCAAGAAGCCTTCCCTGGACCCAGATGAGTTGGCCAGTTATCGCCCAGTCTCCA
>NW_015387384.1:138555-157924 GCF_001527695.2 Protobothrops mucrosquamatus
GGGATGATTTTAGAAGCAATTTTAATTGGAAACACAGCCGTCAATATTTGGTTTTTAATTCGGTTTTTATTGGGGTTTATATTGTTGTATTTTTGTATTTTTTGTATATTGTGTATAGTATCTGTTTTTTAAATATGCTGTGAACCGCCCTGAGTCCTATGGGAGAAGGGCGGTATATAAATTAAATTTGAATTGAATTTGAATTGAACTTGTATCCTCCATCAGTTGAATTGTAGTCTGACTGATTCATCTGATAGGTTTCACACATCTAGAGAAGATTATAGGATCTAAGCAAGGTATGAAATATAATCTACACCCACCTGAATTTAATGCTTAATGTAACTTGAAGTGATCTTTCTGGTTTTTTTAAAAAAATAAGTGTTGCAGAACATTTTGGGAGAATGAAAAGTAACTGCAAAAAAGATAACCAAAATTCTTTTTGGTTCTTACAATCTGGCAGTTCTTGTTTTTGCCAGTTCACAAATACATGTAAGTTTGAAGATAAATATGTGCTCTTCAATTAATAGTATAGGAAGCATTTAGATGTTCATGTGATTTGAACAAGCTCCTCTTTGTATTTAATAATTTATCATTAGTCATAAGTGGAATCAAATCCATTATGATTTGATTTAGCAAAGAGTCCCATGATCTAAAACCAAATTAGACAAGACATGAGAGATTTATTATCTGAACATGAAGCATTTCTAATGGCTTTCTTTTCTTTTCCCCCCCAGCTTTAGAGCACTTTAACAATAGGGATTCTACTGTGGCAAACTTTGGGAAATGCTAGGTATGGTACATACCTAGACAACGTTAGTTGTTCAGGCATAAATCTCTGTGAGGCATTCAGTTACTGTCTGACAAGTGCATATTGATAACTGACTATCTGTGCTTCTCAACCAGAAAGATCAGGTGCCAACTAACGGTTCTCTGTATCCTCTGTAGCAGGGGTTTTCAAACCTGGCCCTTTTATGACTTGTGGACTTCAACTCCCAGAATTCCTCAGCCAGCATGCTTGGCTGAGGAATTCTGGGAGTTGAAGTCCACAAGTCATAAAAGGGCCAGGTTTGAAGACCCCTGCTCTGTAGACTCAAAACATATAAACATATCCTGAAGCCTTAATTAAGTGTTCTCAACCTTAGCAACTTTAAGGTGCTGGGAGTTGAAGTCCACAAATTTAAAGTTGCAAAATTTCAAAAACACTGTCTTAATTGATCTGAAAATAGTCAGAATGGACCAGATAAATCTCAGCCTGCATATTAAATTGGATTCATAAGGGTTAGAAAGGCTGATTATTGGAATGCTTCCCAAGTTGCTATGGTTTGAAGGAATTTAAAAATGAAATAAGCCAGCAGGAATTCTGTAATATTCAAGACAATGTGGAACACCTGGTTTTGTTTAAATTTTAGACTATACTTAAAAACACGATGTTCCAAACACTCAAAACAACCACCCAATTTGCTTTGTAGCTACTAGCATTTAAGATGCAATTGCTGTCTTTAAACGTGGAGGTAATCTTCAACCACTAAGACTAGGGGTTGTTGATAAGTCCTTTCTTCCATTAAATTTTTTTAGCTTTTAAAGTAATTTAAGTGGGTGAACATTATCATATCTGATGACTGCAAATTCCACAGTACATCTGCATTTTCCATGCCACTAAGTTCCTTGCCAGATGCCTTCTTTCAAAGCAAAAAAAAAAGCAGCCAGTTTTCTTGTAAGGGAACCATAGCTATTGCTCCAGGGAGAGGTTTAATAAATGGGAAGAGAACAGATCCTTTTCACTTGTGGCATCAACCTTCTGGAATACCTTTTTAAAGGCACACCTACATTGTATTTTATCCAGGTCTTTGAAGAAACCTTCAGAAAAGACTGAACTAAGAGTTATTTTTTGCTCTGGTGCTTTATTGTTTAAATCTGCTTTGTTAGCCACTTTGAATTCCCAATAAAAGTTTTGTTTTAACACAAATGTAAAATAATTAGTAGGGAAATATATACTGTATTATGCATTAATGCAAGTGCTCCTAGCAAAGTCACCTAAGGAGAATCCAATTTCTGTTTCCAAATGTGTAGGTAGCTGATCATTGTTTGACCATTAAGTTTTCATTTATCTGGCCTGTCTCTGAAACCAAGCTGCTTTTTGGCTGGTGCAGCTATTCCATTGCTCAGTTTGCTGGAACTACTATGAAGAACTTGGTCCAGATAGTGGCTGAAGATGAGCAAGGTTACTTAGAAATGAGGTATAAATGTAACAAATATAATAACTAATAGATATTTTTCACTAGTCCTTCCCTTTACTGCCTAATCTGATAAATTCAGATATTTCTTTAGATGTCATAATAACATGTATCTAATGTATATCAATGTTTTCATCCTTGACCACTTTAAGATATGTGGACTTCAACATACGCACACACACACACACACACATACATACATACACAATGATAGAAAATCCTCAAACTCTACGAAGGATATAAACCAGCTGTTTATTGTTAAAGAACTAAAACAATAAAAACAACTATTTACAATACTAAAAACAACCTAAGCTTTCGCTGGTCCACTGCCAGCGTCATCAGAGTGAGTGTCGGGGGTGGGGAGTTTTCTTATAAACCTTACTAACTCAGTTTCTTGCCCATTGACCGTGTGATAGGCCCCTCCATCCTAATTGACTGTAATTGCCTCAGTTGTCCTGCCCCCCTCATTTGCATTCCAATTTCACAGCCTTCTTTCTTCCCATTGTTTCTTTTCCCACCCTTCCCATCCTTGTCAGTCCCATCTTTCCTAATGTTGTTGCTGTTGGTGTATTTTCCAACCTTTCCCCCCCCCCCCGCAATCATTCTGGGCCGCACATCTGGGTCCGGCATTTTAGGTACCTTTTCATTGCTGCTCCCCCCTGCTTTTCCCATTTATCCACCTGCTGTTCTTGCCCTCTGCTGCTTATCCCTATTGGCCCCATTCCCTCCGGTTTCCCTTTGTGCTTAGGCGCATGCACGCACAGCAGCCTCCTGTCCCACTGTCTCGTCCGCATTCGATAGCTGGGGTGACTGCCAGATCGCTCCCAGATTCACTCCGTCATCTGCGCCCAGCAGATGGCTCTCCGTGTGCGGGCGGGCGCGTGTGTTCCGGTGTTCTCCCTCCCTGTCTCGTTTGTATCTGATCAGCTGGTTTCCTACAAAAGGCAGGAGCAGTACTCGCAGATATGGACACACATGATCAGCAATGGCCACTCATTTGATTTTATGGGAGCAAAAACCATTGCCCAGGATGCCTCTAAAGAAGGACGCTTGCTCAGGGAGGCTTGGCTCTTGGATGCTTGCTCAATCAACCGACACATAGAGCTGCCCCCGGCATATCAGGCACTAAAAATGCATGAAGATACAGATACAGACGAGACAGGGAGGGAGAACACCGGAACACACGCGCCCGCCTGAATGCGGACGAGACAGTGGGACAGGAGGCTGCTGTGCGTGCATGCACCTAAGCACAAAGGGAAACCGGAGGGAACGGGGCTGATAGGGATAAGCAGCAGAGGGCAAGAACAGCAGGTGGATAAATGGGAAAAGCAGGGGGGAGCAGCAATGAAAAGGTACCTACAATGCCGGACCCAGATGTGCGGTCCAGAATGATTGCGGGGGGGGGGAGCGGTTGGAAAATACACCAACAGCAACAACATTAGGAAAGATGGGATTGGCAAGGATGGGAAGGGTGGAAAAAGAAACAATGGGAAGAAAGAAGGCTGTGAAATTGGAATGCAAATGAGGGGGGCAGGACAACTGAGGCAATTACGGTCAATTAGGACGGAAGGCCCTATCACACGGTCAATGGGCAAGAAACTGAGTTAGCAAGGTTTATAAGAAAACTCCCCACCCTCCTGACACTCACTCTGATGACGCTGGCAGTGGACCAGCGAAAGCTTAGGTTGTTTTTAGTATTGTAAATAGTTGTTTTTATTGTTTTAGTTCTTTAACAATAAATAGCTGGTTTATATCATTCCCAGAGTTCGAGGATTTTCTATCATTGTACAGATATGCCTGGGATTCATATTTTTTTAGTTATTAGGAACATATATATGTGTGTGTGTGTGTGTGTATACATACATACATATTTAGATTGCTAACAAAGAATTAAGGGAGTACTGGGATAGCTATTTCGAACTTTATTTAGTTCTCATCAGCCAGACATACCCTTCTGAGATTCGAACCTGGGCTGTCTGCATGTTAAGCAGATGTGTTAATCCCTAGGCCACAGGCTCTTTCTCACTTTGTTAGCTACAAGAGACAGGGGAAAAGGATGAATGCTTTTTTTATTAGTGCACCCTGTCGGCCCAAATATGAGAGAGAGAAATCTTTTGCCTGTATCAGCTCAACCTAGAGCCATCCACAGGCAGCAGTTGCTTAACTGCGACATCATATGTGTTTTTCAAAATTTAGATTGCTAACAAAGAATTAAGGGAGTACTGGGATAGCTATTTCAAACTTTATTTATTTCTCATCAGCCAGACATACCCTTCTGAGATTCGAACCTGGGCTGTCTGCATGTTAAGCAGATGTGTTAACCCCTAGGCCACAGGCTCTTTCTCACATTGTTAGCTACAAGAGACGGGAAGAGGATGAATGCTTTTTTTATTAGTGCACCCTGTCGGCCCAAATATGGGAGAGAGAAATCTTACATACATACATACATACATACATACATACATACATACATACATACATACATACATACACATAAAAGCCTCAAACTCTGGGATGAATATAAACCAGCCGTTTATTGTTTAAAACAGTAAAAACAACAAAATAACTATTTACAAATCTAAAACAACCTTAGCTTTCGCTGGTCTACTGCCAGTGTCATCAGAGTGAGTGTTGGGGGTGGGGAGTTTTCCTATAAACCTGCTGACTCAGTATCCTGCCCATTGATCGTGTGATAGGGCCATCCGTCCTAGCCGGCTGTAATTGCCTCAATTGTCCCGCCTCCCCTCACTTGCCTTCCATTTTTGCAACTTTCTTTCCTCCCGTTGTTCCTTTCTTTGTCCTTCCCTCTCCTGTCAATTCTGCCTTTCCTTCTGTTCTGTTTCAAAGAGGCATCGAGACGAAGCAACGAGTTCCAACAGTTCTCCTTTATTGCAAACACCAACAGAACAGATTTTAAAATGGTGCGGCCCCCTTTTATAGCCTCCCTGTACAATATCTTGCTGGCCAATCATTTCAAAGGATCTTTTCCCGCCGTGCGCGTGCGCGCAAGGCTGGGAGCAGCCTTTCTTGTCCCGGGCATCCACATGGTCTGCCTGGGCCAATCGCTGCAGCCTGCGCCTGCCAGCCCAGGACATAACACCCCTCCCCCCTTGGCTAAAATAATAAGGCACACTTATTATTTTAAATACTCCAACACTCCATTACATTGCTTACGTTGCATCTATATATATACACAACACTACAGTCTTGCTACAGCCATGCTCCCCACTCCTCTTGAGCTGCATTACTTAACCCAGACTACTAGGCCTGCCCATGAACTGACAAGGACCGTACATAGTCTTGTAAGTATTTGGCAGGACCTCTGGCCTGCCCTGATCTTCTCATGGCCGGTGTGTGTGCCTGGCCTGGCAGCTCGCCTGCCAGGCTAGGCAGACCAGGACTTTGTTGCCCGAAGGACCCAGGGGACCGACCCAGCTGCTGACTGGCTGGATCCGCTAAATCCAAGCCAGGGTTCCTTGGGGGGGTGGAATTCCCCAAGTCCAGTGGTGGGGTGGAATTCCCCAAATCCACAATGGACTCCTCTTGGGAGCACTGTCCCTCGAGCCCTAGACCAGCAGCTGGAGTGGCCTGAGTGGCTGATGTGCCCCAATACCCCATGGCCCCCGTGTATGTGCTGGAGAAGCCAGAGGCCGGAACTGCCTCCATGGCGAACCCCCTTCCTGTGAACTCCCTGTTTGGAGCAATAGCTGAAGCCTGGGGATGTTGGAGAGACTGTGGTCCACAATCGTAATTGTGGTCCTCCTCCCCCCCGAGAGCAGAGCCAGGAGCGGAAGAGTTGCTGGGAAGCCTCCAGCGCAGTTGGTCAATGTGAGGTCGGATCACACGACCATCGTCCAAGGCCACTTCATATGACAGCGACCCAGAGACCTTGCATACCACTGCTGTGACCCAGAGATGTCCTGGTCCATAGTTCCTTGCCCAGACCGGATCGCCCACCTGTAGTCTCCTAGGTGCCCGCGGCTGTGACACCTGCGAAGCCACCTGGTCTGGGTGCAACCTGCCCAGTTTCATGATGAGGCGGCGACCCCAGTGGAGTTCAGCTGGACTCTTTCCAGTAGCTGTGCAAGGTGTGGTGCGGTGGCAAAGAAGAAAGTCCGCTAATCTGTGGTGCCAGTTCCCGTGAGTGATCCTCTTTAAGGCATCCTTGGTTGTGCGCACCATTTGTTCAGCCTGGCTGTTGGAAGCTGGATGGAATGGTGCAGATGTGGCATGCCGGATCATGTTGGCCTGAAGGAACGCCTTGAACTCAAATGTGAATTGGGGCCCGTTGTCGGAGACAAGGACATCTGGAAGTCCATGTGCGGCGAAGATCCCTCTCAGCACCTGGATGGTCCTAGCAGTGGTAGTGGAGGAGACAGGCATGACCTCTAGCCACTTGGAATGGCTGTCCACGAGGATTAAGAAGAATTGCCCCTGAAAGGGCCCAGCGTAGTCGATATGGACCCTCGACCATGGGGTATGAATCTCCTCCCACCTATGAACTGGGGCCTGGGGCATCTGCAGCCTCGACTATTGACAAACAGTGCACCCGTGGACCTGGGCCTCGATGTCTTTATTGAGCCCAGGCCACCAAAGATGGCTGCGCGCTAATACCTTCATCCAGACTATTGCCAGATGTCCCTCATGCAGAGACTGCAGGACTCTAGTCCTCAATGAGGTTGGGATTACTACCCGGCTACCCCATAGGACACACCCCTTGAAGGTGGAAATCTCGTGCTTCCTCTGCCAGAAGCTCTGGAATTCGAAGTCTGGACATATAAAATGTATTTATCTTAACAAGTCTTTGAGAAAAAAAGAGTATGGGAAAAACAACAATCTTTCCCAACAACAACCAATTTAACAAAACAAATAAAAAAGTATAAACTTGTATAAATACATTTTCAGGAAACATCCAGTGACTTCAATTCTTTCCTTTTCATGCAAAATTTAATCCAATCAATAAAAACCTCCTTACTTAAGATTTCTTGTTACTTAAAACAAGAAAATTGAAAAAAGATCCTACCTAGGTTTATAGTATTAGAAGTTTACCTTAAAAAATATCAAGGTCTATATTCATCATCATCATCATTTTAGCCATTATCTATCCACTGCAGGATGAATGCTTCTTCTGCATGTTTCCAACCAATGTGGTCCTGAGCTTTCTTTTGCCAATTGAGCCCACAATACTTGTTGATGTCATAGATCCATCTTGTTTTAGGTCTCTTTTGTGGATGCTTTTTATCAAGTGGGATCCATTCTATGACCAGCCCATTTCCATTTCAATGTTTTTACTCTCTTGATGATATTGTACACTTTCGTGTAGAATAAAATAGAATAGAATAGAGCTGAAAGGGACCTTGGAGGTGTTCTAGTCCAGGCCCCTGCTTGAGCAGGACAACCTATACCATTTCAGACAAGTGACTGTCTAGTCCAGTGATGGCGAACCTTTTAGAGACCGAGTGCCCAAACTGCAACCCAAAACTCACTTATGTATCGTTGGGTGCCGGGTGGGTGTGGCCCATTGGGTGGGCATGGCAAATTGGGTGGGCGTGGCCACAATGGTAACGGCAGACTGGGGGGGACTAAAAAGTTCAATCAATCAATTCCAACTTTGCGAGATCTTTTTTTCCCGCGAGAAGTTGAAATTGATTGATTGAACCTCTTTTTTTTGTACACATTGGCGGAGGCCTAAAGCGAAAAGGTTTTATAAAATCCAGCTGAAGGCCTAGGACTCGGGCAACGGCGCATGTGCCCACAGAGAGGGCTCTGTGTGCCACCTGTGGCATGTGTGCCATAGGTTCGCCACCACGGGTCTAGTCTCTTCTTAAAAATCTCCAGTGATGGAGCACCCACGATTTCTGAAGGCAAGCTGTTCCCCTGGTTAATTGTCCTCACTATTAGGAAGTTTCTCCTTAATTCCAGGTTGCTTCTCTCTTTGATCAGTTTCCAACCATTGTTTCTTGTCCTGCCCTCTGGAGCTTTGGAGAATAGTTTGACCCCCTCTTCTTTGTGGCAACCCCTCAAATGTTGAAACACTGCTATCATGTCATCCCTGTTTCTTCTTTTCTTTAGACTAGCTAGCCAAACCCAAGTCTTGGAGCCGTTCTTCATAAAGCAGTACTAATACTTCATGTGATCTTGATTGTATGCCCCTATTTATACAACCCAGGAGTGTATTAGCTTTTTTGGCTGCTGCTGCACACTGCTGGCTCATAATCAAGAGATCGTCCACTAGGATTCCAAGGTCCCTCTCACAGTTACTGCTTTTGAGCCTGGTCTCATCTAACCTGTACTTTGTTTTTTTCTGCCTAAATGTAAAACTTTGCTTTTCTCCACATTAAAACTCATTTTGTTGGATAGGGCCCATTGTTTAAGTTTATCAAGATCTTTTTGGATCCTGAGCTTGTCTTCTGGGGTGTTGGCTATTCCTGCCAGTTTAGTGTCATCTGCAAATTTGATGAGTTCTCCTTCTATTCCCTCATCTAAGTCATTAATGAAGATACCGATGAGTACTGGGCCTAAGATGGAACCTTGTGGTACCCCACTGCTTACATCTCTCCATGTGGATGCAGTACCATTGAGGATTACTCTCTGAGTATGAATTGTCACCAGCTACAGATCCATCTGATGGTGTTGTTATCTATCCCACCTTTTTCTAGCTTACTAAGCAACAGGTTGTGGTCTACTTTGTCAAATGCCTTACTTAAGTCTAAGTTTGTTCTCTAATCCATGTGCAGGTCTTTCTATCTTGTCTTGTAATGCTGAGCATGTATCTTTCCATGGCTCTTTGTGCCACTCATAGGCTTTGTATCGATTGTGAGGTTAATGTCCATGTTTCACCAGCATATGTTAGAGCAGGTAGCACACACTGACAAAAACCTTTTCAGGCATAGGGGGATGTTCTTAAAAATTATGATTAGCTTGCCAAGTGCCTGCTAAGCACATTTAACATGCCGTTCAATTTCCTTTATGTATCACCTTCCATTGAGATCCATTGGCTAAGGTATATGTAGTGGTCTGCTACGTCTAGTTTTTCTCCAGATATACAAATGTTTTTTTCTTTGGTGAATTTATTAAACATAAGCTCTTTTTCAGGTTTATTTTTAAGCCCAAATGGTTCTCCTGCTTTGTGCAGCTCTTGTATGTGTCTTTGTAGCTCTTCTGGGTCTTGTGAGAAGAGAACATTATCTGCAAATCTTACTTAAGTGATTTAAATAGGTGCCATTTATTTTTATTCCATCTTTTGCCCAGTCTAGTTTGCGAACTACTTCTTCAAGGCAGGCTGAGAAAAGGATAATTGATATTGCATCACCTTTTTGTACACCTCGTTCTATGTTCATTTCCACTTTAAGTTCATTAAGGCAAATTGTCACCATTGTTTTTTCATATATTGATTGTAGTAAGTTTATATAAGCAGTGTCTACACCTTGGTTGAGCAATATATTAATTATTGCTTGCTGGAATACTGAGTCAAACGCCTTTTTGTAGTAAATGAAAGCCATTGATGTACTCATTGTGCCTTTCAATGACTTGCTGAACAACCTGGATGTGATCCATTGGGCTGTAGCTACTTCTGAACCCTGCCTGCTCTTTTGATGTAATGTTTTCAATATTCTTTTTGCTATTATCTTAGTCAGGGGTGTCAAACTCAATCTCATTGAGGGCCACATCACCATTGCGGTTTCCCTCGGGAGGGCAGGGGTGTGTGGCCAGGGTGGGTGCGGCCTACTGGGTGGGCGTGAATGGAGTGGGTGTGGCCTACTGGGTGGGCATGGCCAGCTCTACATCATTCGCATCAAGGGTGTCTGTGGGGGCCTGGGCAGGAGTGGGACAGATCTGAGGGTCTCTGGCAGAAGGGGGTGGGACCAGGACAAGTGCCAAGGCATGGTCCACTGGAGGAGCCTCACTGTTCCTCTCAGGCCTGCGGGGGGGGGGCGCTGGATGGTGGTGAGGGCTGTCTGGAGCCCTGGGCAGCAGAGGTCAGATGCCCAGCCTGGCCCTGGAGCACCCACGGCACCAAGCCTAGCCCCACTTCCCCAAGGGAGCACCCAGCTGCACTTACCTCCTCTTCAAGGCTGCTGCTGCTGTGCTTGCTCTCCTTAGCCAGGTTGCTCATGATTGGTACGAGGGTAAAGTCAGAGGAAGGCCCATTCCCTCTCCATGGGAGTAGACCCGGCTTTGTATCCAAAGCTTCCTTAGCAATAAGATGGGGGACTCCCAGGATAGGCCAGGAGGAGGGGGCAAGGGGATGGTGAAAGGGCAGCAGGGCAGGACTAAGGCAGGACTTGCCTCAGACTCTCCCTCTCCTTCTTTCCTTCTTTCCTTCCTTCCTAAGTACAGAGTGGTGGGAAAATATTTGAGATGAGGGAGGGAGAAAAACAGGCAAGAAACGCAGCTGGGGAGGTGTCACCCTTCGTAAGGAATGAAGAAATGCACCATTGCCTGGAAGTGGCCAGCACATGGCCCTCACCTACTTCACATATCTGGCTTGGTGGGCTCTGGGGGAAGGGATGCCATGAGAGCGTGAGAGTCAACATTACCTGCGCAATGCTGCCCAGCCCCCAGCCTGCCCGGTTTCAGCAGGCAGCGGGGCGCTCTTCTCACAGCGCCAAGAGGTTGAGCCGGCCGATGCGAAGCTCGCCAGCTTTGCACCTTGCTGCCTGCTGAAACTGGGGAGGCTGGGAGCTAGGCAGCATTGCACTTCTCATCAGATTCGTGCCATCTGGCTCAACTCTTGGCGCTGTGAGGAGAGCGCCCCGCTGCCTGCCGAAACCCCTCCCGCAGAGCCCATCAAGCCAGATATGTGAAGTAGGTGAGGGCCATTTGCTGGCCACTTCCAGGTGATGGTGCATTTATTCATTCCTCACAAAGGGTGACACCTCCCCAGCATGCACCCAGGGGGCAGGGCCGACATGGCAGGGGCTGGTTCCTCGCTGTTTCCAGATGGTCTTGTGGAGCTAAGACTGAATGTGTTTCAGCATAGATGACCACCACAAAATTGTACATTGGTTCCCGGCCAGCCAGGGCCAAGGCAGTGGGGGCCGTTCCCTCACTGTTTCTAGGATGGCTTCGCGGGCCACATGAAACCACGTCGCAGGCCGCATCCGGCCCGCGGGCCTTGTGTTTGACATGTCTGATCTTAGTGAAAACCTTGTAGATGACTGAAAGAAGGCTTATTAAGCAATAGTTCTTTAAATTATCTTGGGCCCCTTTCTTGTGTATAAGAATCACTTCAGCATTTTTCCATGCATCAATTATTTTTTCTTCTCTGAGGCATCTCGAGTATAGTGTGTAAACTGTGACTGCCAGCTTTTAGCATTTCACCCATAACAAAGTCATTTCCTGAAGCTTTGCCATCTTTCATTGATTTTATAGTATTTGATACTTCCTAGGATAGTATCTGGCATTTCCTCTTTCTTGGGTGTTGTTACTTTTGAGTGATCTTGATCTTTGTATAGCTCTGAACAGAATTTTCCAATTATTCCTAACATTTCCTGCCTTGTTCTATACTCAGAGCCATCTTCATGTTTTAATACAAAAAACACCTTTCTTGTTTATAAGCTTGCTTGAAAAAGGCACTGGAAGAATATACTAGGGGATGGAAGGAGGCCACCGATAATGGACGAAGAGATGTTGAACAGTGGCCGGCACCCGCAGCCATTTTTGTTCCAAGTTTTGAATGTGACGTTAATGCTCATGGGGGATATGGTGCCTTAATGAACTTTCACAAAGCCATTATCCACAACATTAGAACAGGGGTTCCCAAGGCTGTCAGATACTATAGGGTGAATCAGATTTTACAGAAATCCCAAAAGACCCCTACTGATTTTATTAACCAATTAAAAGATGACTTCCGTTGTTATACAGGCATTGATCCTGATAATCCGGACAGTGAACTTCTTTTAAAAATGGCTTTTGTTGCACAAAGCACCCCCAATATCAGGCGAAAATTGCAAAAACTTACATCACTCAGTGCTCAGACTTTTGAACTCCTAATACAAACTGCTTTTGGAGTTTATGCCCAACGGGAGAAGATTGCAGAAGGAAAAGAGGAAGAAAAGATGAGGAAGCAAGCTCGACTTTTGGGCGTTGCTATCCAGCCCCGCCGGGTTTCCACCCTTCAGCGAGACCAGTGTGCCCTTCGTAAGAAACAGGGCCACTGGAAAAGTGTATGTCTGAGGAATGGGGGCCGAGGACAGGGATGAGGCCAAGTGCCCTGGAGGGGATGGGGAGGGTTTCCACCCAGTAACATCCTGGATGTCACCATAGGCTGAACTGTTCACTCCCCGAATGCAGATGTATGCAAATGAAGGCTATCCCTCCCAATATTGATGTGGCTCTGGAAGTCTCGTTTCCTCCCCCGAACCTCTTTTGGAGTTTCAGATAGGGGGAAGGAAAGAAGTTTTTCTTGTAGATACTGGGGCAACTTACAGTGTCCTACAACATGCCCCTAAAGACTACTTGAGTTCTCAGACTACTCCTATTGTTGGTGTCAGTGGGCAAACTGAAATGGCACGCTGCACCAGCCCTCTGTGTGTGACTCCAAGTCAGGGGCCCAAAGTTGAACACTCATTTCTGGTCCTACCCCAGTGCCCTATTAACCTGCTGGGAAGAGATTTTCTGGGGAAATTAGGAGCAACAATTACCTGTCAACCCCAGGGTATTTCTTTGGAGTTTCCAGCTCTGAAAGCTTATATTTGTTACCTAGACACTAGTACACCTCCTGCTTCTCTTCCAGATTCCATTTCCCCTGAAGTCTGGTCTCAGGGGATCCCAGGATTTGCTCGTTATGCTGTCCCTCACCGAGCCCATCTTCACCCAGGGGCCCAACCTGTTTCCTTATGGCAGTATGCCGTAAAAAAGGAAGCCTGAATTGGCATCCAGGGCTTCATCCAAGCCTTTCTAAAGAATGGGATATTACGAGCCACCCAGTCTCCCTAGTCCACTCCAACCTTCCTGGTTCCCAAGCCAGATGGGTCCTGGAGAATGGTTCATGATTTAAGAGAAGTAAATTCTCGAATCCAAGCCTTGCATCCTGTGGTGGCAAATCCTTACACTTTGCTCACCACTCTCAGCCAAAAACAGTGATGGTACACTGTAATCGACTTGAAAGATGCTTTCTTTTGTATTCCCTTGGCCCCTGAGTGTCAAGATTATTTTGCGTTTGAGTGGGAGGATCCTGAGACGGGAATAAAGGGACAATTGACATGGACAAGGCTCCCCCAGGGGTACAAGAACAGCCCTACTGCTTTTGCTTCTGCATTGGCTTGAGATTTGGAGGCCTTTTCTGCCCCCTGGTGTACGTTGCTACAATATGTGGATAACCTGTTGCTGGCTGCGGAAGATAAGGAATCTTTGACACAAGGGTCAGAACGTTTTGGCTGAACGGGGATATAAGGTCTCTAAGCAAAAAATCCAGTGGGTCCTCCCCCAAGTACAATATTTGGGATATGTCTTAAAGAAGGACACCGTTGCCTTCATGCCAGTAGAATTCAGGCCATCTCTGCTCTGCCTTTGCCCACCAATGTCAAACAGCTTTGAACTTTTCTGGGGATCACAGGTTATGCCAGACTGTGGATCCTGATGTATTCTCTGATTGCTAAATCACTTTATGCCTTAACACAGCTAAATGTGGCATGGGAATGGACTCGAGAACATACTCAGGCGTGGCGACAGTTGAAGGAGGCCTTAATTAGGTCTACTAGTTTGGTGTTGCCCAATCAGTCTCAAGGTTTTCAGCTGTATTGCAAAGAACAGGGTGGATGTGCCCTGGGCCCACAACAAGTGGGCCCTGACAAGTTACCGGTGGGCTGCCTGTCCAAAACAATGGATGCTGTGGTGAAAGGATGGCTAGGTTGCCTAAGGGCAGTAGCGGCTGTAGCTGAGTTGGTTACTGAAAGTCAGAAAATTATATTGGGAGCTCCATTGAAAGTCTACACCCCCCATGTGATTCAAGTACTATTGGAGCAAAAATTGCCAGCATGGGCCACCTCTGTCCGGGTAGGACAGTATGTAAGTCAAATCATAGAACAGGAAAATGTTCAACTTTGCCGATGTGAGACCCTCAATCCAGCCACGTTGTTGCCTGTTCCGGAAGAAAATGTGGAACCTCATGATTGCTTAGAAGTTTTACAATCAATCATGGGTGCTAGAGCTGATTTAAAAATGGAACCCCTTGAAAACCCAGAGGTGTCATATTGGACTGACTCTTTTGTGGAAAATGGGGTCAAATACTCTGGCAATACTATAGACACAGATGAGCAGCCTGTTGTTTTTGCTGCCATTCCTGCCTCATTTTCAGCTCAAGCCGCTGAATTAAAAGCCTTGATTGCTGCTTGTGTGTTGGGCCAGAATAAAAGAGTGAACATTTACACTGACAGCCGATATGCCTTTTTGGCTGCGCATACCCATGCTGCTTTATGGAAGGAGATGGGTTATACAGGTGCTGACGGAAAATCCTTTAAAATGAAGGCTCACTCTAGCTACCTCGTACAAGGAAAATCTTTATAAGATGTTTTATAGATGGCACTTCCCACCCGTAAGGTTAGCCAAAATGGGTCCAAATATCTCACCTTTATGCTGGAAATGTAAAACAGCAATAGGATCATATTATCATATGTGGTGGGAATGCCCAAAGGCTTGTGAGTATTGGAACAGGATATGAAGATGGCTGAAAGATATATTAATGTTGGACTTAGAGTTAAAACATGAACTTTTCCTGTTGGGAATAACTACAGAGAAATACAATAAGGGAACAATCTATTTGCTGTTACATATCTTGACTGCAGCTAGGCTGGCGTTCGCACAAAAATGGAAGAGCAAAGAAATTCCCACAGAGGAAGAGATACTATATAAAATATTATCATGTGCGGAAATGGACAGGCTCACAATGGTATTGAAAGACAAATGTAAATCAGTTTATTTCGAAAAATGAAGGCTTTCTTGGAAGAGCTCATGGTTGCAATCCAATACCAAAGGAACTCGCTATTATCCACTGTAAAGGACATCAAGTGGATGAGGATTGTGTAACTAAGGGCAACCGAGCTGCAGACTATTGGGCTCGGCAGGCAGCCTATCAGCCAGTTGTAACCACTGCCAAGACTTGCCCCCTGGTGCCAGTACAGGATTGTGAAAATTTTCCTCTCATATATGATAAGAAAGATCAGCTGGGGAAAGGAGGGAAATGGGTTAATGGATGGTGGACAGTTGAGGATAAAATCCAGTTCCCTACTGCCTTTGTGTGGAAAATTGTACAGCGAACTCATGATGCTTTTCATGGCTCCCCAAAGAAGCTTCATCTTTGGCTCTAACAGAAGTATTGCAATTACAACCTGCGAGCTCTGGTTCAGCAAGCTTCTTCCCAATGTGAGATTTGTCAACGAAACAACCCAAAGGAGGGAAACCTCTATCTAAGGGGGCCCTTTGTGTTGCTAAATATACTGGAGAAGCATGGCAAGTAGATTTTACATAAATGCTACGGAATTGGGCAAAGAGGAATCTTTTAATTTTTGGAACATGTTCACCGGGTGGTCAGAAGCTATACCTACTACCACTCAAAAGGCTTGTGAAGTATCCCAGACCATTGTTGACCAGATTATCCCAAGGTTCGGACTTCCAAAATCCATTGAGTTCAACAGTGGCCACCATTTTGTCTCCCAAGTGGTTCAGGGTATGTGCAAACTTTTGCATATTGAATGGCACCTTCACTCTAGCTATAGGCCTCAAGCCTCGGCTTAGGTGGAATGAATGAATAGGATTTTAAAAGGTCACATGGCAAAGTTGTGCCAAGAAACTTCCTTGACTTGGCCCAAGATTTTGTCCATTGCCCTAACTCATGTAAGAGAAACTCCAAGGGGAAAGCTTCAATTGTCACCTCTTGAAATGATGTATGGCAGACCTTTTGTTTCTAAATATGTTATGGGGGTGGATGAAGGGGAAGAGAATGTTTCTTTGTATCTACAGAAACTGTCACAGGTGTTGTCGTCTATCTCCCAACAGGTCAAGGCTGCCCTTCCAGTGATCCCTGACTTGCCTCCTATTGTGGAACCTGGAGAGTGGATCCGTGTGAAAGAACTCAACCCCTCGAGTATTGCTGCCAAGTGGTCAGAACCAGTCCAGGTGCTGCTCAGCACTCCAACGGCTGTGAAGGTTCCTGACATAAAGGCATGGATTCACTGTTCCCGTATAAAGAAGGTTCCAGCTCCCAACGCCCAGTGGCAAAGTCAGCAGTTGGAAGGTTTGAAACTATGGCTATCCAGACTCTCTTCAGATGTGCCTTCCTGTGATTTTCTACCGACCTAAAATTCCGAAGTATTTGCCTGTACCAATTGAAGAGTTGTTTATCAGTGACAGTGATCCCGAAGAAGAAGAGGAAGAACCAGTAACCTATTAACGAACAAACCTATACTGAGGACTATGAGATGCCTGATCTGGAAGAAAAAGAATGGGACACTCTTCTTGATGGT
Organism: Protobothrops mucrosquamatus; assembly: GCF_001527695.2. NCBI lineage: Eukaryota > Metazoa > Chordata > Lepidosauria > Squamata > Viperidae > Protobothrops > Protobothrops mucrosquamatus. The sequence continues at coordinate 155,255 of NW_015387384.1, forward strand.
GAATTTGGTGATTGGACTTGTCTGGATCCCAGTAACTGGTTCCAGACAGAATAGGAAAATAACTAATGATGTGAATTCAGCCTGTTGCCCATGCATCACAATCACCCGGTTTGGCCAAAATGTCACTCAGACCCTAGTCTACCATTCTGAATATACCTGTCCCCAGGAGAAGATGATTACACCATGCAAGCATAATGGAATAACTTACCACCGGTGAAAAATGTTTGGAAAAATAATTTGTTTTAACCCTAAAAACCCCAGCACACACCCTAGTAGGAAAACAAGGAATGTTTTCCCCGTTCATCAGGGAACACCATTCTGTACCCCTTGGGTCAAAACCACCTATACTATAGAAAAAATCACCTAAACAATGGTCTATCATTCCTTTTATGACTATAAGGGGAATGTTTCCCAGTGCAGGCATGGAAATAATTCTTATTCCATGTGCACAGAAGCCCAGAAAACTACCTGCTTCAATCCACGGGATGAAATGACATCTAGTGTAAAAGTTTACCCTTATGTGGAAGGATCGGATAAAAAACCCCTCCTCACTCATCGTGTGGCCTCAAACTGGTCAACGTCACATAAGGTATCAGTTTGTTTCGATACTTGTGAAGCCATATGGCAAGGCCAAGGTCCATCCCGGACCCTTGGAGTCCTGTGTGGAGGTCTTTCATGGGAAAGAAGTTATCTGGTACAAAGAAAATATCTATACCAGAAACTGGTTTCCAAGTTTTCTGGATATGGTACTCCCCCTTCAGGATGTGTGTATTGGTACACTTCCTTCAGTACTCAGAGTGTGGGTCCGGGCAAGGGAGGAACCTCTTGGTTTAGCATGACCAAAGGAGAAGCTTCTATCTCCTGTCAGAGCGGTTCCTGCATCCCTATCTGTTTACACTTCTCAGACGCATCCCCCCTCACCGAGTCTTATGGTATAGGAATTGATGGGACAGGACAAGACCCTTATGGGCAGATAATTATTCAGACCACTCTACGCTATAGTAAAGCTGAACAATTCCAGGTACATACTGAATTTTGGCATGAATTTACTACACCAATAAAAATACCCCAGGTTACCAAAAATTTGTTCATTGATTTAGCTGAAAGGGTAGCTTCTTCACTAGAAGTTAAAAACTGTTTTGTTTGTGGAGGCACTAACATGGGGGAACAATGGCCATGGGAAGCTCGAGAGTTTCAATTGGAGAACATCACTTCTCATTTTAATTTGACCTGGAAAGAAAAGGACCGTCTAACCAAATGGGCCTTCATTCTGTAATTGTGGCCCTAAATTGCATTATTAGACCCCAGTCCAATAATATATATAAGGAATATGTTGGATAAACTCTTTGTGAGGGTGGTTGGTTCTGCAGTAGTACTTCAACCAACTGTACTTGGCAGGGAAATGAGACTGAACCATCCACCTCATTCCTGGAAGGACCATTGGAATGTTTATGGTCCAATAAACAAAATGCTTCTACTATTTGGCCCACTCCTGATAATCTTTATTGGATTTGTGGAAATTCGGCTGAACTTCCCAAAGCCTGGGCTGGAGCATGTGTCTTGGGCCATGTGAAGCCAAGTTTCTTTTGTTCATCTCTCAAGGAGAACGGTTTGGGAGTCCCTGTGTATGTTGAAGTTGAAGATCCTGTAGATAGAAAGACAAGGGATGTATCAAAGATTCAGATAGGAAATTGGAATGATGATGAGTGGCCACCAGAGCGAATAGTCAGGTATATGGTCCTGCATCTTGGGCACCGGATGGTATGTGGGGTTACTGGACGCCTATTTATATGCTCAACAGAATAATTAGATTGCAAGCAGTTCTGGAAATAATCACAAATGAAACCAGTTCTGCTCTTTTGGCATTGGCAAAAACTGATACTCAGCTACGAACGGCTATATACCAAAATAGATTAGCTCTGGATTATCTATTGGCTAGAGAAGGAGGAGTCTGGAAAATTCAATCTCAGTAATTGTTGTCTCCATATTGATGACAATGGCAAGGTGATTGAGGAAATTAATGACAGAATGTGAACGTTAGCTCATGTCTCTGTCCAGACATGGACAGGAGCACTGGATGTTGGAGGATGGTTTTCAGGAATGTTTGATAATTGGAAAATGATATTGCTCATTGTGGTTTTGGCCTTAGGAGGGTTGTTGTGTTTACCATGCCTTATCCAGCTTGTTCAGAAAATTGTTAGATCCACTATATCCGGACTAACCTTTGCTGCCACTCCTATCTATAATTGTAAACCAGCTAAAGCAATAATTTTAAGACCTTTACCTACACTCCCCTCTTCAAGAGTCCCTAAGCCTATTCGGCTTTATGAAAAAAAAAGGGGGAGGATTGAAGGGACTTATGATTTTATTATGCTTAAGCAGGCTATTAGTAGTGTTATTTTGTAGCCATTTTATATAAAGTAATCATTTTATATTGCTATTAGTGGTGTTAGTTTGTAGTTATTATATATATATTGTGGGAAGTTAACCCAGAGAAGGAAATATTAAAAAGGCAGGAAAAAATATTGTTCACCAAAAGTATTTTTAAAAGCATTTTTTGAAAAGCAGAAACCAAACCTGGCCTCATCTCTTTGCCCAGGGCAGTAGTTAGTCTTATACATATGCAGATGTGGAACCATCAGGAACTTTGGAGCCAGGGATCTCAAGACA
>NW_015387384.1:158119-159258 GCF_001527695.2 Protobothrops mucrosquamatus
CGGCAGCAGACCCCTTGTGTCTGTAGATGGGTTTCCCAGGCCTTGTCCATTTGAGTCAGGGTAGTAAAGGGAGTTTTGGGTTTGAGCTCAAGGGCTGCTTTGGAAAGAAGGTGAAGGTGAGTACCTCTAAATTTTAACTTTAAAGCCCAGGGGAACAAAGAAAATGTGTGTATGTCTGTGTGTGTGAGTGAGAAGACCCCTTTTTTTCCCCAATCACAGTTGGATTTTGCTCCTTCTGGTCCTTCCTAGCCGCAGAAAGGATCTGTTTAATTGTCAGAACCTGGAAAGCATGGGGGTTGGTCAGAGCACAGAACCTTTTGTAGGGAAAAGGGAGAGGCTGTGAAAATGAAATGGAATGAATGAAAGAATTGGATTTGGGCAATTAGCTGGTAAGTCCCTGTAAGCAAAGCTAGGAGCGGTCCACTTACCTCTGAGATCAAGCAGAGGTCCGCAGCGGATTTTAGGGAGTCCGCAAAACAGGTTGTGGTGAAGCCGATCGGTGGAAGAGTGACCCGTACCTTCTGGGGGGAAACCAGAAGTGTCTATGCAGACCCTTTTTTTTCAGGGGTCTGAAAACGTGGGGAGATCCCTCAAGGGGCCAGCGTACTCTGTGAGGGATCCAGAGTGCTCCGTGAGTCCCTTTTTTGGACTCACCAAACCGCGGCAGAGGAAGCTTCGCTAGGAAGCTTCCTGTATATAGAGCCCGTTTAGTGAAAGAAGTCTCACAAGGAGGCTTCGACTGTGTAGTGCCCTTAAGGTGGTAGTGAAAGAAGTCTCACAAGGAGACTTCGACTGTGTAGTGCCCTTTAGCATTAAGGTGGGAAGTTCGAGTTCAAGGGCTGAGATAAGGTTCCCGGTTGAGAGCTTGCTCGACGCCTGGGACAGGAATCAGCTACCTGTCCAGGGCGGGATGGAAAAGAAATGGTTAAAAGAATTATGCAAAAAAATAGACTTTGCTTAGGGCTTTGCTGGGAAACCAATTTGGCTAAATAAAGGTACTTAAAAGGGAAAATAAGAAATAGTGATTCTCTCTCTCTCTTCTCTCTCTCTCTTCTCTATGCAACCACGTGGTATGTTTAAGATCTGTGCCTTCCCTAATTTGAGCTATCTGAAACTATGGTGGGAATGACTAGGATGTG
>NW_015387384.1:162930-170121 GCF_001527695.2 Protobothrops mucrosquamatus
CCCATCACCTGGGAAGCAGGAGAGTCATTAGCCCCAACACCTGGGAAGCAGGATATGATAATGGGATTAAACCACAGATATCAAGGCCTAGAAAAACACTCAGAAATAGCCTCAAAGTTCATGCCACAGGAACAGGAAACTTCCAAGCAGGGCTGGGAGGGGGTATAAAAAGGCCTTCTACCCATGTGCTCTCTCTTTTCTTCTCCTCTGCTGCTTATCTGTCTTCTGCAATAAACTGTAACCTTCTTCCCAAAGCAGTCGCCATGTTTGCTTATTTATCCCCGGCTTGGATGAACCAGGATGAAGACTTACCTTCTAACAATATATATTATATATGCAAGCAGCCTTATAGATAGAAGTAAGTGTTTTATGTATATTGAAAACGTAAATATTTCATGCTAAATAAAGTAATCATTTTATATTGCTATTAGTGGTGTTAGTTTGTAGTTATTATATATATATATATTATATATGCAAGCAGCCTTATAGATAGAAGTAAGTGTTTTATGTATATTGAAAACGTAAATATTTCATGCTAAATATATAGGAGATTGCTTACATGAAAGGAGCAAGGTAAGATTCAGTGGTTTAGGAAATATGGTGAAGGTGATCTAGCCTGGATTGATGTGTATGAGTCATCACCTTGGAATTTGTTTTCCTGTGCTTCCTTGCTCCTGGTACAGAGACTTAAAACTCTTTGTTCTGAAAAGGTATAAAAAGTGGAAGAAGTCTTTTCTGGGTGTGCCTTCATCCCTCTAAGCAGCCACAAGGAGGGAAAAGGTTACCCGACTCTGTCTTGGCCAAAATAAAGTTGTTTTCTTGCTGAAACCTCTGCTCAGGAGTTTCTTTGGCTCTTCAAAATTCCTGAGTAGCGCAGGGAAATTAGTGAGGTTAAGAGAGAACCTTACAGGGGAGTTAAGAATTATGGTTAAATCAATACATTTAACTATTTTATTTGTTTAAGGGTTACTCAGATTTTTTTTAACTTTGTGATAAAAACAATATCACTATGGAAAAAGAGCAGAGGCATACATATCAGAAGAAAGAGATCTGACTGCGTCATTCAAAGTTTGAGATTCATCTATTTTGTCATAACATACCATAGAGTTAAGATTGGCATTGCTATGCCAGCAAGTACTCATTCTCTTATCCAGGCTTGAGAGAGTAGACTACTTGCTGAATTTGGCTAGGGATTCTTAAAAAGGGTTTTCCATATTTCGCATATTTTTATATAAAGGAAGTAGAAAAGACTTGAGATTTGGGGTGGGAATGGGGAATTACCAAAACTGCAAGGTTCATGAATCACTAGATAAAATAACTTCTCAATATAAATCTGCTATTGAAAATGGTATCCTACTCCAAATTCAATACTTTCTGATAACATTAGATAATGTCTCATTTTTCCAGCCTTCTTTTATTGATTAACTACACTGGTGTGGAGTTGTGTAGCAGATGATATTTGCCAAAAGGAAAGATTTAGGATTAACCATTTTAAACTCCAAACTCATAACATTGGCATAGTGTTATTTCCTTTCATTAAAGAGTAAGTAACTAGAAAGCTCAGGACTGTATTGGTTGGAAATATGTGGAAGAGTCCTTCATCCTGCAGTGGATAGACAATGGCTAAAATGATGATGATGAACTAGAAATTATTCCTGTCATTTCTTCATCTGTATCATTCTGCTGTTTGTATTAAAAATAGAACATGTCAAAAGTGAAATACAGAAATACAAAATGTAATTTTAACAATACTATTTCCTGCCTATATAGTATAGAGATGTGTGGCTAGAAGATTCAGCCCTTCCTTGGGAGTTAATCCAATCCCCTAAAAGATAAATAAAATCAAGCTCACTTTTTTTTTCAAAAAAAGGACTTTTATAACATATAAAAGTCTTTTAAGATTATTAAAATGTATGTGGTGAGTGGACATCCAGGCCATTATCTCATATTTACTAACAGGAAGCAATACAGGTAGTTCTCAACTTACAACCATTCCTTTAGAGACTGTTCAAAGTTACAGTAGCACTGAAAACAGTGACTAATGACCATTTTTCACATGACTGTTGCAGTATCCCTTGGTCATGTGATCATGGTGAACACTTTGCAATTGGCATGTATTTATGACAGTTGCAGTATCATGTAATCACCTTTTGTGACCTGACAAGTAAAGTCAATGGGGAATCCAGATTCACATAACAACTGTGTTACTACCTTAACAACTGCAGTGATCCACTTAACAACTATGGCAAGAAAGGTGGTAAAGTGGGGCAAAATTCACTTAACAACTGTCTTAGCAACAGAAATTTTGGGCTCAATTGTCATAATTTGAGGACTATCTGTATTAAGGTGACCAACCGTCCTCCTTTAGGGAAGACAGTCCTCCTTTTGTAAGTTCTGACCTCCCTCAAAAAGTGTCCTCCTACATGTCCTCCTTTTCGATATTTGAAGACTAATCTGCAGGGCTTTTTTTTTCTCATAGAACGCTCAGAATGCCGTTCCGGCACCTTTTTTGATGGGTTTTTTTTTCAACTTTTGCATGAGCTGTGCTACTCCCCCTATTGGCTTTCGAAAGCCAATAGGAATTGCTGCTGAGCGTGCCAAAACACCCGGCCGGCAAACTTTGCACATGCAAGTTGTCTGCAGCAAAGGTGAATTGGCAGGAACTTTGCACCTCTCCCTGCTACCCAACTACACCATCTCTTAGTTAGTCCCGAAGATACCTGGAGGAGACTAAGTTCCATTTAGGGATGGAAAAATCAAAAAAGAGGAAATGCCATTTCAACAATAAATTGAATAAGGAATTTCCATTCATCACATCAAAGAAGGATAACATTGTTTTCTGCAATATTTGCAGCGGAGAATTTTGTATTGCAGTTGGGGGCAGAGCAGCTATTACGAAACACTTGATCACCAAGAAACATAAGCAATCATCAGATGCATCTGCTTCCAGTTGTAAAGTAACAAGTTTTTTTAAAACTTCAAAGTATTCTGAAGATGAAAAACAGTTAGCTGCAATGGAGCTATGGTATGCATTCCATACCATACCATAATTCACAATCAAAGTTTTCGCAGTATGAATTGTACAACTAAATTATTGAAAAAGTTTCATGATGCTAAATTTTCATACGCCAGGACAAAATGTGAGGCTATTATTAAATCAATATTTAAAAATTACTGTGACAAAATACTTACAGAAGACTTGGAAACTGCAGCATTTGTAACGGTTTTATCTGATGCATCCAATCATAATGAAACTAAATTGTATCCAATACTAGTAAGATATTTTAATGTTACCAAGGGCATTCAAGTAAAAAATTTAAATTTAGAATCCATTGAGGGCGAAACTGCTGAAATTTTGACAAACCATCTATACAGAGTAATAAATGAAAACAATTTGAAATCCAAAGTTGTTGCACTAACAGCTGATAATACATACACAAATTTTGGTAGGTGAAGACGCAAAGGGGTGAATAATGTGTATGTAAAATTACAAGATTTACTCCAAAAGAAAATACTAGGAATAGGTTGTAATGCACATATTTTTGTCAAATGCAATCAACACGGCGTCATGTGCCATGCCAATTGATGTAGAAGTAATAATAACTACAATTTATTTGTATTTTAGTCGTTTTACCGTTTGTGTGGCTACTTTAAAACAATTTTGTGAAGAAGCAAATGTTCAATACAAAAAACTTTTAGGATATTCAAAAGTTAGATGGCTTGCTCTAACACCTGCTATAGAGCGTGTTCTACAATTATTTGAGCCTCTCCGTTCATATTTTTTAAGTTTAGACAAATGTCCTAAAATCCTGGAATCGTTTTTCAATAATGAAATATCTGAGATATTAATGTATTTTGTACATAATCAAGCATNCGCACCTGGTGTAGGCTCGCGCATCGTAAGTATGGGCATTTCTCTCTCCAAAGCTCTGTCCAAGCATGTGGATGAGCTTTATACTTTAGTCAAGAAGGCAAACTGTTTGCAAAAAATCAACGGAACTACCGTATATCCTCTCTCTCGTAAGTCTATCGTCTCTTTTCTCGCCTATCTTCAGCAACACGTTCCTGCCTATCCTTCTGACGGCTCTCTCCGTCGCTCCACTTGGGAACATTTGGGCAAATGGGTCCACGAACCTCCACGCGCCCCTCCTGATATTATGTGCACATGGCGTGCTATTATGGCTGCCCTTAACACCCTGTATCCTGACTCTACCACCCTACGCGCTCCTTCTCCTTCCAATCTTCCCACCGAAAAAACCCCTCCGTCCTCTCTCTATCCTTCCTTCTTTCCCCCTTCTGCTCCCCCTCCCTACTCTTGTGAGGCTTCCCTTGAGTCGCCTCTTCCTATTTCACCATCGTCTCAACTGCCTCCTCCGTCTTTTACTGGAGGAAGTGTTGTTCGCGCTCTTCAACACGCTACACGTGAAGGGATTCTGGAAACAGAAGATCTTCCTTCTCCTGCTCTCTTTCCTATTTCATGGGTTGTTCCGCAAGGCGCGGCTGCTGGCGCCCCAGCGCAACCCGTGTACCAAGCTATCTCTTACAAAGTAATTAAAGATCTTAAAAATGCTGTCCGTGATTATGGACTTCACTCTCGCTACGTTCATGGCTTGCTTAATTCTTTTTCTACTGATCTTTCTGAATTGCTCTTAGCCGATTGGCAATCACTTTTTGGAATGATTATGACTCCGTCTCAATATGTTATTTGGACTTCTGAATATACTAAACATATTAATGTTACTATTAATGCTGGTCTTCCTGCTAATGTTATTGCTGATGATCTTCATGGCTCAGGCACTCGCACCACTGTCGCTCAACAATCCGCTTCTGACCGAGCTGCTTTTCCTCTTATAAAAACTGCTGCTCTTAATGCCTTTTGCAAAGTTGACGACGCACAAAGCGCTCCTTTGCAAACCTTTTCTAAAATAATTCAAGCTACTAATGAAGACTATGCTTCTTTTATCAGCCGCTTGCAACTTACTCCTGAGCGCCAAATTGACAATGAAAATGCTAGAAATGAATTACTGTTAAAACTGGCTTTTGAAAATGCTAATTCTGACTGTCAAAAGGTTTTGCAACCTTTAGCTAATAAACCTGATTCAGTCTTAGTGGATTTCCTCCGTGCGTGTCGTATAGTAGGCACCACTGGACACAAAATGGCTGCTCTTGCTTCCGCTATCACTTCTTCCATAACATCTCCCTTTTCTTCTGTTTCGCCTTCTCTGCCTTCAGATGCTTATGCATTTTCTCGCCCAACCGGGAACTGTTTCAACTGCGGGAAGCCTGGTCACTTTAAATCTCAATGCCGCGCTCCGGGCGGGGGCGGAGCTCCTTGTAACCGCCCTCCTGCCCCCTCCCCTTCCGCTAAGCCCTCTACGGTCTGTCCTCGCTGCCGTAAAGGCTTTCATTGGAAGTCCCAGTGTCGCGCTGCTCCCTTTTCGCCTGTTCAATCCGTTTCACCTTCGGAAAACTAGCTGTGGGGCTCACAGCTAGCCCCGCTCCAAAAGCTGTTTCTCTTAATGCCTCATCCGCTCCTATTTCCAATGCTTTTCCTGTTTTACTAGCTGAGGCAATTGTCTATGATGACCCTGGCTCTGTTTTTACTTTACCGCTTTTAATTTCTACTCCGGCACCTATCCCTCCTACCTCCCCTGTGCTTCTTTTCCCATCACCCTCACTTATTATCGAAGGTGTTGTTGCAGTTCCTTTTCTATATGATTCTTCGGCTTTGAAAAATCTATCCCTTTCATGTATAGGTGACCGTTGTTTTTCTTTAGCCAAACATTCAGTGGTTGCCACGCTTATTGTTTTACCTTCCACCCCCTCTTTAATGGCTTTCTCTACTGCTGTTCAACCCACCAAACCCATGTTACAAATTTCTCTCAATGATCGTCCTTTTACAGGACTCGTTGACACTGGAGCTGATGCTTCTGTCATTGCTACTACTGATTGGCCGTCTTCCTGGCCCCTCTCTGCCTCCTCTTCGGTCTACGGCGTCGGCGGAGCTCAACCTGCACAGGTGAGCTCTGATTGGCTTTCTGCCACCACTGCCGGAGCCTCTCAGACTGCCTTTATTCGTCCTTATATTTTACCCTTACCTTTCAACTTGTGGGGACGTGACCTTCTTTCTCAATTAAAGGTCACTCTTCACGTTCCATGACCACTTGCAAACCACTCAAACTGTCCCTGAAGTCTCCCACCCCTGTTTGGGTAGATCAATGGCCGTTACCTCAAGAAAAACTCACTGCACTCTTGACCTTAGTACAACAACAGCTGGACGCTGGCCACATTGAACCTTCGTCCAGCCCTTACAACACCCCTGTTTTCGTTATTAAGAAAAATCTGGACATTGGCGTCTTCTTCAAGATTTGCGTGTTGTGAACGCCATTATTCAACCTATGGGTGCATTGCAGTGCGGCCTACCCAACCCTAATTTGATCCCCATTGATTATGATTTGCTTGTTATTGATTTGAAAGATTGTTTTTTCTCCATTCCTTTAGCGCAATCTGATTGTCTTTTGTTTGCTTTCACTGTTCCGGAGCGTAATAATTCCAAACCTACTTCCAGATATCAATGGAAGGTTTTGCCACAAGGAATGCTGAATAGCCCCACCATGTGTCAATACTATGTTAATCAAGCCTTGCAACCATATAGAGACCTTTATCCTCAATTTCTTGTCTACCATTATATGGACGATATTTTAATAGCTTCCCCAGGACCAAAGGGAACTGTCTCACTAACGCTACCTCACTTAATTACTCATCTTGCAACAGCAGGACTACATGTAGCAAATGAAAAAATTCAATCTCAATATCCCTTCCAATATCTGGGACACAAGTTGCTTGCCTCTGCAGCAACTCCTACTTTACCCCAATTGATTTTATCACCTAATCCTACCCTTGTGCAGCTGCAACAATACCTTGGCGCCCTTAACTGGGCCCGACCGTATCTTTCTCTTCCTACTACAGTACTGTCTCCTTTATTTCAAGCGCTGGCAGGGTCTCTTAAACCTGCTGACCGTATTTCCCTCACTCCATCTCACCATTCTGCCCTCAAAGCTGTGAATCAGGCTTTGAAGACTCAATGGGTTGATCGCGTATTCCCTAATCTTCTCCTTAGCCTTGCTATTCTCCCCACTCCTTCTTTACTTACTGCTATCATTTTCCAAATCAACCCTCACAAACCACACT
>NW_015387384.1:173186-189390 GCF_001527695.2 Protobothrops mucrosquamatus
CTACCCTCCAATCCTGATCCCTTAATAGCCCTTGTTAATGCATCTTCTCTCCTTTTGAAAGCCACCTTGAATAATTCTGCCCAAGCTGACACATGTTGGCTTTGTTTATCTCCGAAACCTCCTTTTTATGAAGCTGTTGGTTCAATCGAACCCATCTTCAACTCCACAAATGATGCCATGTGCAGATGGAACACCACTTACATCACTATTACTTCAATCACTGGCCACGGTTGTTGTCTAGGGAATATTCCTAGCAATTACTCCCATTATTGTGCTAATGCCACTACAGGTAAATATGCTTGCCAGCTGTGGCTAACCAAAGAAAGGTCTGGTACTGTTGCCACCGCAGGCTACAATCAGGTTTTTACATTAAATCCCACAGGTAATATCTCCCCTAGTCTACAAGGACAATTTTTTGTTCCTGGCAACAATTCTATATGGGCTTGTTCCACTGGCACCACCACATGCGTCAGTGGTAGCGTCCTTATTAATCAAAAGGCTTTTTGCATCCAGGTTCGACTTGTACCAAAAATCACATATTATTCTCCACAGGAATTTATCTCCTTAATGGAACCTCCTGAATATCATCTCCGCGCTAAACGTGAAGTTGTTACTGCTATAACCTTGTCTGTGTTAATGGGATTGGGGGTTGCAGGTGTTGCTACTGGAACAACTTCCTTAATTATCAATAACCAACAAATTTCTCGCCTTAGCAAAGAGATCGATGAAGATGTCTCCCGCATTGAAACCTCCATCACTGCTTTACAAACGTCTCTTTCATCTCTTGCTGAAGTTGTTTTACAAAATAGACGTGCTTTAGATTTGTTATTTCTTAAAGAAGGTGGTATGTGTGTAGCCCTCAAAGAAGAATGTTGCTTTTATTCTGATAAATCTGGAATTGTTCGAGATTCAATGTATGAACTACGCAAAAGATTGAATGATAGAGAACAGGAACGCGCATCCCAACATTCATGGTATCAAAGTATGTTTAATTTTTCACCATGGATCACAAGCTTGTTTTCAGTTATAGCTGGTCCCTGCATCATCTTGTTATTACTTTGTATGATTGGTCCCTGTGTATTCACTCGTGTCTTGCAAATTTTGAAAGATCGGTTAAACGGTCTCGATTCCAACATTTCAAAAATTAATGTCATGTTAGCATCCAATACATGGTATGAGAAAATCAAGGTTACTGAAACAACACCTGAAAAAATAGCCCTACTGACTCTATCAGATCCTGAATCATTTAATACTGAACATAACTCTGTCACATATTATACAGCCAAAGGGGATCCTCGGATACTTATGGACTTGTAATCACTTGCCTCGGAGGAGGTAAGTGGCAGCAAGGAATAGGTTAGAGGCTTGCCCTTACAAAACTAAAACAGAGGAGATGTTGCAATATTCTATACAATGTATCAGTGCTTATCGCAAAGTACTTTCTCAAACAACAGCCAGCCTACGTGACCAACAGCTATGTCACGTATGCCTAAGGTGACTTCCTCATTTCCTAAAGGGCACTAAAAAGACCGTATATGGTAGTAAGGAAATGTTCCCCTCCTCCTGATATGTAACCACTCCCATACTTGCTGGACCCTAATAAAAGTAGGTGCGTAAGAACTCAGGGGGTCTTTTCGCTCCTGCTTCTACACACCTTACCAAAGGAAGATGTTGTCCGTGTCTTCTTAAGCCGCGTGCGAGGCCCGATAGTCAGTCCGACTATCGTACATCACCGGTTCCGCAAATCACCCTGGAAAGGGCCAATCGTATCAGTGCCAGACATTAAAATAGACAACAATTGTCTCTTTGAAGAAATTAGAAGACTGAATGTATTTTTAAATTCTGAAAAATTAATACAATGGGAAAATAAACACATTGAAATTGATAAAAGATGGGTGAAAATATTCAGCCATTTCAAAAATGAACATATTCCATGTGAAAATTTATTTATTTTTGTTCAATTTACGTTGTGCTGTTCTGGAACTAATGCAGCAGTTGAAAGGGTTTTTTCAATTGCTAATGATTGAGAAATTGAGATTGAATGTTGATACTCTAGCTGCAGCACTTGCCGTAAAATTCAATATGAAGGATATTTCTTGTTCAGATATTTCCAATATATTGTTAGAAGATGATACATTGACAAAAATATTCATTCAGTGGAAAAGTACTCATTTAAATAATAATAGGCATGTAAGCATAATTACAATATAAAATGTTATTGTTACAAATGTTTTTTATTATGCATTTATCATATTATAGTGTATTCTGTATTACTGTTGCAATGAATAAAATGTTTCTTTTATTTACAGTATTTTTTTCTTCAATTTATTTGTGTCCTCCTTTTCATTGTAAAAAAGTTGGTCACCTTATATATATTTGCCTTTCAGTACATGCTCTTTTAACTGAGATAGAGCAGATCACCACATACTCTGAGACTTAAAACACTGCTCAAGAGAAAAAAAGCCTTTTTTTAAACAGAGTCTATTTAATGGTGTGACAATTAAGAACCAAAGTTGAGAAGAGAAACAAAATCTATTCCATCTCCTCATCAATGTCAGAATTAACTAGTTAGAATCATTAGGGATCTGGAGGGGAAGTCCAAGATTAATTGAGGCAAAGGAAAAAAAATTCAAAAAAGCAGCTGTATTTGAAAGCAAAGATAAAATGTTTTGTTAGATTAATTTTTTATTTTGACTACTTGTGTTTAAACTCTAATATTTTACCTCTGCTATTTATATTCTCTGTACAAACTAAGTAACTATGTTTTATGAAACTGGAAATGTTTTTACAGCAGAATTTCTATATTAGTAACAGACAGGTATCATTTGAGAGCTTTTTATGTTTTTCCTTTCTTTTTTTGTAGGAGAGATCCTTTTAAATTATAACCCATGGTATGAAAAAAATCCCTGTAAGTTTTATCTTCTTTATAATAAGATGTGCTTGCTTATGAATACTTACATCCGAAAAGGATCTTTTGAAATCCTTAATTGACTTTAAAAAATACATTGGATTTTATTTAATCTGTTATGAAATTGTTATAGTTCCCAAAATATAGAGTGTGGATTTCCTAATCACACCATTCAGAACTACAGAATCAGGAGGAGTGCTACAGAATTTATTTCAGTTTTCCCCATTTTTCCTTTTAAGTTGCTAGAAAATCCAAAAGATTTGGGAGCTATCTCAATTGAAATACAATTGAAATAGTCTATGCTGAAGCAGTTCAGATCATGATGATAAAGCTGGCAACTTAAAAAGGCAGAGAGAATGCAGGATTGCAAAGAACACCACATTCTGATATAGCTATAGCCCTTTGCAACCCTCTCTAAGTGATTTACAGAATCAGCATATTGTCCCCAACAATCTGGGTCCTCATTTTACCAACCTCAGAGGGATGGAAGGCTGAGTCAACCTTGAGCCAGTCAGGATCGAACTATTGCATTCAAATCACTGCACCATCATGGCTCTCTTAGATCCTGGCTAGAATCTCAGGAAAGGCACAGCAATATGTTTCTAAACTATTATTACAAATCTCCAGAATATTCTAAATAGATAAAATTTCTTTATGTACATGTCTGAGACATACATAATAACTGAAGTATAAGCAATTCCCAAATTTGCATAGAGATATAAAATCAATGAGACAATGCCCTACTGTTGTTTCCTATTGAAGAAGCTAAATCATTTTGAAATACGGTATATGTTTGCTGTACTTCAGTTGCCTTCTTAATTTTAACCAGAGGCTGTAAGGAACATTTTTAGTCCTGTGCTTTTCCTATCCTTGATTCAGTTTCTCTTGAGTTCTGCCCCTAATCTTAAAATAACCAATGTTTTTATAACCAGGGAAAGATTGGGCATATTTGACTGTGGATATCTGAGACACCCACTCAGGGGGTATGGTTTCCCTTTGCAGGTTGTCAACTTCACCCTATCGCCCCAAAGGGGTGAGGGAACTCTGACGCCCAGGGGCTGAGTGACACTGATACCAATGATGATCCGTAAGTGGCCCAATCACACTGGTAACAGTCCCCATAGAACTAAGTTTCTAGGCTTCAGGACTGAGAGCCACCTTACCAGCCCTACTAGATTAGGGATGCACCAGGTGCTTGGCCAGCCCAGCCCTAATAGAAAAGTTGGGGATCCAGCTAAGATGGCTGAAGATGCCCGTCACTTTTGCCAACTAGATGGATTGGTAGTGGGGGCATCCCAGCGACATTCGTCACCGAACCCATAGAAATGAAAATGGGGACCCATACAGAGACCCTGAACTTTATAGTAGCACCTGAAATGGAACGTCCCTTGGTGCTGGGGCTTGCCTGACTAAAAAAGTGGAACCCTTATGTAAATTGGAGGAAGGGATTGCTGAAAATCCAAACAAACCACCCTTCACGGGGACCTGAGAGAACTCAAGAAGCAACTCCCCCCCCCGATTCTTGCCCCACTGCTCAGACCTTGAGGCATTTTCTTTATAAAAATGACTATGAGAAATGTAGCTTTTCAAATATCTCCTAAACCCACTTCTCCTTCCTCTGACATACATTCTGTACACTGTTTGCTCTCTTTGCAGCTGCTTTAATTCAAGGTTCAGAAAAGAGATCTACATAACAGATAGAAGTCATCACCCATTTTATTTTCCATATACTCATAGAGAGTTGTTTCACATAAGTATTACAGCAACACGGAGTGCTTAGTTGGCCCCAAATGGGTATATCATTCTCATGATAGAGTCTATAAATCATGTTTCAATTATAGTTATAGTTTTTCTGTCACAGTTTTTATGAACAAATAGAGTAGAGTAGAGTAGAGTAGAGTAGAGTAGAGTAGAGTAGAGTAGAATAGAATAGAATAGAATAGAATAGAATAGAATAGAATAGAATAGAATAGAATAGAAGGAAAGGCTGCTGGAATTGGGTATGTCTAGTTTAATGAAGAGAAGGACGAGTGGGGACATGATAGCAGTGTTCCAATATCTCAGGGGCTGCCACAAAGAAGAGGGAGTCAAGCTATTTTCCAAGGCGCCTGGAGGCAGGACAAGAAGCAACGGGTGGAAACTAAGCAAGGAGAGAAGCAACCTAGAACTAAGGAGAAATTTCCTGACAGTTAGAACAATTAACCAGTGGAACAACCTGCCTCCAGAAGCAGTGAATGCTCCAACACTGGAAGTTTTTAAGAAGAGACTGGACAGCCATTTGTCCGAAATGGTATAGGGTTTCCTGCCTCAGCAGGAGGTTGGACTAGATGACCTACAAGGTCCCTTCCAACTTTACTACTATTACTATTACTAGAATAGAATAGAATAGAATAGAATAGAATAGAATAGAATAGAATAGAATAGAATAGAATAGAATAGAATAGAATAGAATAGAATAGAGCTGGATCTTGGAGGTCTTCTAGTTCAGCCCCCCACTCAAGCAGGAGAACCTATACCATTTCAGACAAGTGACTGTCTAGTCTCTTCTTAAAAGCGCCCACGGTTTCAGCTATTCATTAATTAATCAATTTAAATGCAGGGCTTTTTGGGGGGAGGGGGTAAGGGAGACAATAATAGTTGTAGTAGTTCTACAAAATATAGAAACCAGCATTTCATTTAGCAGAAATGGGAATATGTTGCAAAATTCATTCTTAATTATGAACTAATTTTCTTTTAATATCAGAAACCAGATTTCCATTTCATTGTGATGGTAAATCTTCATTTTTATGTACATCTTGTTTTTCTTTCTGAAGAAAGATCAATGCAATTAAAAATTAATAAAAACAATTTTGTAATTTATTATTTCAGTTAGTTTACCTGAACTATTTAACATACATAGAAAAGAGGATCTAGTAAATGGAAAATTGATTCTCTGTCTCGTTGTATGAGGATATCACTCTATACAGATCAGATTTTGCAAATACAGTAAAATTGTTGGAAATAGCTAATTTTATATTCTTGTTGGCTCAAGAATACTATAATATCATTTGCATTTATTCTAATAATTATGTTGTTAGAATTAGATAGATAGATAGATAGATAGATAGATAGATAGATAGATAGATAGATAGATAGATAGATAGATAGATAGATAACCTTTATTGTCATTTTTTTACTATGGGCACAATGGCACACATTAAAAATGAAATTTAGTTCCTTGCTCTCAAAGTGTACACATACATAACACACATTTAAACATACTATATACAACATATGTATAGACCTACACCCTATACCAGGGGTTCCC
The DNA here is from genome assembly GCF_001527695.2 of Protobothrops mucrosquamatus. NCBI lineage: Eukaryota > Metazoa > Chordata > Lepidosauria > Squamata > Viperidae > Protobothrops > Protobothrops mucrosquamatus. Next base: position 179,402 of record NW_015387384.1, read on the forward strand.
AACCAGGGGTGCTCACACTCCCTGGGGGTGCAAGACAATATTCCAGGGGATGCGAAAACTTGGGTTTTCAAAATTATAATGTATATGCATAATTTGTTGCTGTTATTTTGAACTTTTGTAAGGGGTGCGAGAATATATCAGAAGCATTCTAGGGGTGCAAGGTATAGGAAAGGTAGGAAGCCGCTGCCCTACACCTACAGAATAGGAATAGATATTCAGTCTGTTTTATGATGGGAGAAGCTCAGCCTTTCACAAGTTTTTAGGAAACTTGCAACAGATGTTTAAACTGCATTCACCAAGTTGCTAATATTTGGTAATTTGCATGCCTTATTTCTCCCAGAAAAAACAAATGAAATATCTGTTGTTTAATCATTCAGTTGGCAACAGACTATCTCAAGCATTAATTCTGATTTAAACCAGGTTTTTTTTCTATCTTTTACTTTATCTGATGATGAGTGTAATCTACCAAAGCTAAAGAAGGTTATATAATGCTTTACCCAATGGAATTAACCCATTTTCAGTGTTAAGATCAGATCATAAGTTTTTCTGACTGGTCAGCAAATAATAGAAGAATCTGAAAGTAGCGTATAAACATTCCTCAGAACTTGATGATGAGGGACAAAGATGTGCCTGTTCAGATCATATGAAAACAGGAAATGTAGCACAGCTTACGTTTCTATGTAAGCAGTACAAAATGTTTATAAAACAGTGTAGATAAATCATATAAAGAATGTGATCTGGGAGAAGATTCATTACTGCATTGCTCTTTCCATGGACTATTAGAATATGTTCTTGCTTATAATCTGGAGTGTGCAGTTTTAATGGAGAGCAGGACCTCTCATCAAATTCAGACGAATCCAAACCAAAAGAAGTTTCAGACTGATTTAAAAACAACCAGGAGCTACCTAAATAAAAGTGAAGCAGTTATAGATTCAATATATGAATCCATCTCAAACTTTATGAGTGATTCAGAGGGACCCAAAATGTATCTGCAGAAATGGACACATTTTTCCCAGTCTCTTCAGGGAAATCTCCAGGACAACAGAATATCGTTTAGAGACTGACAGGTTTGATGTAGTAATAGTAATGTCCAGGAAAAAAAGAATATCTAAAACATTCCTTCCTGATAACTTTTGGCTGTTCTTAAAAGTACACAGAGAGAAAGAAAAAACAAAACAAAACATCTTCACCCTGTTTGTTGGCCAGACAAACAGAGTGAGGGTATTTTCCTTTTGGTGGCTTATTTTAAGCAGAATTTCTAGCAGAATTTTAAATTCTTTTCTCTTTGGATTAGAGACAATTAACAATCACATTTACCTCACACACAAAGACTTTGAGATAGATGTACACACACAAAGAGAAAGAGAAAAGGAGAGGAAAACAGAGCACTCAATTTTCACACCCTGGTCATTCCCACTATTAATCTCAGCTCAAATTAGGGAAGGCACAAATCTTAAACATATCACATGGTTGCATAGAAAAAGAGAGCGCGAGAGAGAAAATCACTATTTCTATATTTTAATTTCTCTTTAAGTACCTTTATCTAGCCAAATTGGTTTCCCAGCAAAGCCCTGAGCAAAGCCCAACTTTTTACACAAATCTTTTACCTTTTTCTTTTTCATACCTGCCTGGACAGGCAAATGCCTCCTGTCCCAGGCATCAAGCAAGTCTTCCAATGGGGAGCCTATCATGATCCTCAAGCTAGAGCTTCCCATGTTTCCCTGTTCCCGATGTAGGGATTCACTTTGTCTCCGCTGGGCCCCAGCGAATTTTGGGCTTCCTAATGAAGCCCCTCACCCCATCTACAGTTTTCAGAGGACTATGCTTCCTTTTACAGAGTATGGATTCCTCCTCCAAGGGAACTCTGCCATCAATTTTTGGACCAAAAAGGGGTCCTGGAGGAGTCCAGCTGCTCCCCACAGTGAGTATGGGAACCTCCTTCCCTGGCCTTTTCTTTTTCCCGCCTGCAGTTTTCAGACTCACTAAAGTCCAGGAGGACCTCCACTTGCTTCCCAGAGGTACGGGCTTTGCTTACAGGGCCTTACCAGCTGGTTGCCCAAATACTATTCTCTCATTTATTTTTCCATTCCATCTCACACAGCCTCTCCCTTTTCCCTAACAAAAGGTCCTGTGCTCTGGCCAAGCCGCCATGCTTTCCAGGGTCTGTCACTTAAACAGATCCTTTCTGTAATTAGGAAAAGCCAGAGGGAGCAAAATCCAACTGTGATTGGGAAAAGGGTCTTCTCACTCTCACATACAGACATACACACATTTACTTTGCTCCCCTGGGCTTCAAAAGTTAAAATTTAGAGGTACCCACCTTCTTTCCAAAGCAGTTGAGCTCAAACTCAAAACTCAGTTTACTACCCTCGCTCCATATGGGCAGGGCCTGGGAAACCCATCCACAGACACAAGTGGTCTGCTGCCGGCAAGATGGGGCTTACCAGTCTCAATCCATTGGAGAGGTTAGCTTGGAGTCCCATCTGGGTCGCCAAATTGTTGAAGGAAAAGTCTTCATCAGGGTCCAGTCCCAGCTGAGGATAAACAACATGGCGACTGCTTTTAGAAAGAAGGTTGTAGTTCATTGAAGAGGAGAGCCAGACAGAAAGATGGCTCTGGAAAAAAAGAAAGAGCACATGTAGTAGGGAGTGAGTTTTTATACCTTCTTGAGCTTTTGTTTGGAGTTGTTCCTGTGGCATGAATTTTGACTTGAGTCTGAGTGTGCCTTTCTGGTATTCTGATGGTGGTGGGTTAATCCTGTTATGTCCCAAAGGACCTGCTTCCCTTTGGCTGTGGCTGTGGCTGATGACTGTTGGATTTTGGGTGTGAGGGATTGTTGATTCTAGGAATCTTTCTTCCTAATCCCAGTTTCCTGATTCTAATCTTTCTGACAAGATTATCACATCTGCATTTCTGCAGACCTGGTTTCTGTTTGGGGCAGAGAGACCTGTGGGGGGCTTGATTTCTGCCTTTAAAATCTATTGGGGAAATATATTCTGCCTTTTTAATATTTCCCAAAATATTTCTTTCTTTGGATTCTTCCCACAACTTAAAGGATGAAAATTAAGCCCTATTTCTAATCCAGTGTATTTATAAGGAGTAGGGAAAAAGGATGTCTCAAGCATTATTGATCATTGATCATGGCTGAATTCACCACAAAAACAGTGGACCTACTAGAAACTTAGTGTAATAGCATCACCATGTGGAGAAATTTTACTGTGCTATTATGTCATGGAAAATAAGAAAGAAATCATGTGTAGTAATAGCTAGTGAGCCATTTCTGGGTCTGCCATTGACAATTTCTACAATAGATTCAGCTTAAGGCACATTTTACTTTTTTAGTAATGTATCACAGCTTTGCTGTGAATTTGTCAATCTACTATATATAATCCATTGACATATTTTACTTATTGCGTATATTTTATCTGGGGAATATTTTTGGCTCGGATGTTTGTCCAGATGTTTCACACTGACATTTTTATTTCTGCAGAATGAAAAGAGGACATTAATGATATGGTACTGAAATATATAGATTAGCTGAGAAATTGAGAACACATCGTTAGAGAAAATACAGCCATGAGAGAAACAACCGTACAAGACGTACTCTACTCCCTTCATTATTGCACGTCGGTTCAGTCTTCCCAGAAGGAGTTCACATAAGCAATATTTTGTTGCTCTAATGCAGCATATTTTCCTGCTTCCAGAAAAAAAACTTGCCTGTTTCCAATTACTTCATTTACTAGAAATAAAACAACCAGAAGAAGAAAATGACATAACTGAATTATGCAGAATGAGGCCCTTTATACTGTGTGTAACCCCAGAATAGAAGACTCATATTTAAATAAAAACATAGATTTTACCACTCAAAATATAAAGTTTTTACTATTTTGCTTTCTCAATCTGATTTTTATCAGCAATTTGATAGCATGTTTGTGGGAGCAATGATTTTTTAAATTTGTTATTCTATATGCAAAAAGACAAGGTTAAAAGGGAGAGTTCTCACAAAACCCCCCACATCTTATATACTAAAGAAAACCATTCTTACATATACATGTCTAGTTATATCATTAATAATATTTAACTCTACTGAACATTAAATAAATGGGACATTAAACAGATAAACTAGTGCTATGTTTGCAAAATTCAAGCATGGATTTTCACAAACTATTATTTAGCATAATTGGGTCAGAATTGGTTTGTTGCACCTTCTTCCATATTTACTTTCTTAATATACTAAATAAATGCATTTAAGTTGCAAACAACTTAAATGACTGTCCATGTTTAACCCATTTTTTTAAATTGAATGATATTCAGAGTACAAGGTCACAGTAGAATTCTCAGTCTGTTCCTAAAAAAGACATTAAATAGTGCCCGACAATTGATCGCTGAAGAGTTTCAAAAGGTTCACAATATTTATTTCCTGATCAAAATAAGCATATTCAAAATACAAGGTTAAATTTCTAATAGAAATACGAATGATGAAATCCAAGCTTGATTCCAGAAAAGAATAGTTTAAGAAATCTGACAAAAATTTATTTTAGGGAAGCAATGACTGTCATACAAATTAAATACAGTTGATCTTAACCAATGGCTGAAAAACAATTAAAACAAGATGTGCTTTGTAACATGCCTAAATCCAGTCTTCATTTGGAGCCTGCCTTCACGAACTCTGTTGAGTTTCATATATGAAAATATTGGCTAAAACTAAAGCTAAAACTAGATATTGGGAGCAGATCCCTTGTTCAGTTCATCCTTGTTGGACTGAATAGATTTGTTTTCTCTTTCTTACAAGAACTGTGGTACTTTTACCTTAGCGAAATTAGCATCCTCCTAAGGTTTTGGAAGGAAGGTATCCCTCCTTTCTCTTCCTCTGAAATTTTATATCTTGTTTGGATGAAACCATTAAAAAAGTTGCCCATATGCCGCTGTGCTATAGTCTCCAACCATCTGTCTGTATGCCTGTTTGTTGATCTGATTTTTATCTGGCCTTCATTACTTTGTAAGTTACTCAATGCGGTGAACATACATTGTTTATTTATTAATTTGTATCCCACTTTTATTATTTTTACAAATAACTCAAGGTGGCAAATATATCCAACAGACCTTCTTCCTCCTAATTTCCTCACAACAACAACCCTGTGAGGTGAGTTGGGCTGAGAGAATCACTGGCCCAAAGTCACCCAGTGGGCTTTCATGACTAAGATGGGACTTGAACTCATGGTCTCCTGCTGTCTAGCCTGGTGCCTTAAACCACTAGACCAAACTGGCCCTCTATAATACTCCTCCTTCCTCAAGTTTTCCCCACAACAGCAATCCTGTGAGTGGGCTGAGAGAGAATGACTGGCTCAAGATCACTCAGCCAGCTTTCATGCTTTAGGCAGGACTAGAACTCATGGTCTCTTGGTTTCTAGGCCAACTTCTTATTCACTGGACCAAACTGGTTTCCATTGGTTCTTTGCCACAGAGGAATAGAATTCTGTTAATGCACAAGCCCTTTTCCTCTGGCAAAACAATTCAAACGCAATAACATGGCCATACCAGCAAAGATTGTCAGTCGTATGTTAGCTTAGTCCCAATATGCTGCTCAAATACATTAAAACCTTCCTGATCATGTGGCCTATATCCCTTATATCCCTCTGTAGCGCTACCTCCTCAGAGGCCGCCAATGCCCAGGCCCTCCCAGCCACGTCCCCCCTTTTCTAGCCTTGCAGCAATGTTCTTTGGAGATCGATGAGATGTCTTACAACCGGAACTCACGCAGCATTAATGGGTGGCAGGCTCTTCTTATTGAAGCAGGACTTTCAGGCACGAACTTAACCAGTCTCAGTGGTTGATGCTCTGAAGATGTATATAGCAGCTCAGGGCTAATTTAGCAGCAGGAATGACAAGCCTCTGAGCAATCGTTCAGAATCCGATGAAATGGGGGAGGGGGGGGTAAACCCCGGCTCCAGATGGTAACAATAACAACGACGGCCAGTACGTTATGGCAATGGCTCATCCCCCCAGGGCAACTCCCCCCACCATGTCCCAGCACCTATGCCAGCAGCAATGGCCACAGTCTGGATGCCTCCAAAGTCCCCAGCAACAGTTGGCACCACCAGTCTCTCTCCTCCTGGTGCTTCTTCTCTAGGATTCTTCTTCAGGTTTTAGGATTCAAAACCACCCCCCTCCCTTACTCTTTATTATTAAAATCCGAGGCTAGAAACTGCAGCCAACTCCCTTACTTCACACTCTCGCTTGCCTCCGTCTCAGATATCCTCCCACGGAGGAAACAATAAAACTTCACTCTATCCAACCTCTATTTAAAATACCCTCGATAGAAAAATAAAATAAGCTTCCAGACCTTCTCTTCTCAACTCCAACCACCCCGGCCTTCTCCTTTCCTTCCCTTTTCTATCCTTCCTCCTTCCACTCACCCCAGCCACACCCAAACCAACTGCAGCTGTCCCACTCTTCCCCTTCCCAGTCAAGCTCCTGCAAGCACTCTCAGGCAGTCCCCGCTACACACTCCCCCCACCAACAATTTCTTTGGTCCCCCAAAGAATAGAGATCTTTTCTACCCGACATCAACAGCACCAGGGGTGGGCATCACACCTTTTCTACAACATGTCCTAGGGCATCATATGTTAACCTCTTCACCGGGCGTATCACCCGCCTCGGTCTCTGCACCTTAGGTTCAACAATACTATGGGCACCATCCTCTGGTGGGCCTCCACCCTCAGAGGTACCCGGGACTGGCAACTCTACTTCTGACACTGGCGATTGCTGACCCCGTAAAATAACCGGTTCCACCTCCAGCCATTCTCCTGACTCTACAGTATCTGGGGGCAACAATCCATCCTGTTCTGGCCATTCCCCAGGCTGACCCCTGGCCCCAACTCTCTGGGAGGGCCCCTCCTGTTCACAGATCCTAAATGCAGATTCCAAACTGTCAGGCCCTGGCTGTTCCAACTCTTCCTCGCCACCCACAGCCTGGGGCACACTCCCCATATCTCCTGGTAACCATAACCAATCTATACCCCCCTCTTCTTCTTCGGAATCTCCTGATTCCTCCTCTAGGGACGAGGCGGGTTTCGCTCTGGTTCCCACTCTCTTTCCCTTTACACCGGAGTCATCCCCAGGAACTGGCTGAGTAGTTCGTACTGCCTCGTGCAAAGGCAATAGATGGTTCCGATGCCATGCTTTCGAAGGTCCTATGCTCCCCTCCCGTCGTATTCGGTATACTGGCAGCCCCGGTAGTTTTTCACTAACCACATACGACTAGGAACTCCACCGATCGGCCAACTTGTGTCTCCCAGCGGGGCCCAAATTTCTTAAGAGCACTCGGTCCCCAAATTGTAAGTCCTGGACCCTCACTCTCAGGTCATAATTTCTTTTGTTGCACCGCTCCCGGACCCCTGCAGCCTCTGCAGCCTTTTCGTAAGCCCCCTTTGAACTCCTCCTCAACCTGTCCACATAATTTCGGTGGGACCTAAAAGAGGTCTCGTCCATTGAGGTGCCAAAAGCCAAGTCAACCAGCAGGCGGGCTTCTCTGCCAAACATTAGCCGGTACGGGGAATACCCGGTGACGTCACTCCTTGTGCTGTTATAGGCGTGCACGACGGTGGAAATATATTGGGTCCAATGCCGTTTCTGCGTCTCAGTGAGAGTTCCCAACATGTCCAAGATAGTGCGGTTAAATCTCTCGGGCTGTGCATCACCTTGCGGGTGGGGGTGGGGGTGCAGGACTTCCGAATACCCAACAAACCCAACAGTTGCTTTACCAGCCTACTTTCAAAGTCCCTCCCTTGATCAGAATGTATGTGCTGAGGCAGCCCGTAGTGTACAAAAAATTTCTCCACTAACACTTTGGCCACCGTAACAGCGCGCTGGTCTTTCGTTGGGAAGGCCTGGGCATAACGGGTAAAGTGATCGGTCACAACCAACACATTTCCTTGCAGACCAAGTCCAAGGGCCCATAACTCTGTAGATGGCCCATTTGCGCAGTTCTGGATGGCAGAGTTTTCCTCTGGATACAACGCAGACAAGATCTACAGTAATCTCCAACTTCCTTCTTCATACCGGGCCAGTAGAACCGATCCACTACCAAATTAAAGGTCTTTTCTGGCCCCAAATGCCCATGCTCGTCGTGGAGCGCCAACAATACCGCTCCTCTATGTTTCTCCGGGAGCAAGAGCTGCCATCTATCTTCGAGCCCATCCGAGAAGCCCCTCCAATAGATTACTCCATCTCGGAACTGCAGGCAGTCCCACTCCTTGTGTAGCGCTCGTGCTCCCCTGGGTGCATCAGTGAGTAGAACCTCCCGCTGGCCACTTCTTAAAGCTTTTTCGACCAAACCACAGAGAGGGTCCTCCACCTGGTCTCTCCACAGATCTTTCTTAGTCAGGGCAAACCTACTCTCCCCCCTGATCTGAATCGGATTACAGTATAATTTGGGGACACCTGCGATGGTCACCCCCATTGATTCGGCCCCAATTGCCCCCATAGCTCGATGCTCGACCCCTTGATACAGCACTTGAATACCATCCGGGGGCAGTTTCACCCACTCCCTAATACCTGCCCCTGGACCCTGAGGCCTCCTTGACAACGCATCTGCATCAATGTTTCCCACCCCTGGCCGATATCTTCACCCAAACTTAAACCCCGATAGGGCAGCCAGCCACCGATGGCCCGTTGCATCAAGTTTAGCGGTGGTGAGCAAATACGTGAGTGGATTATTGTCCGTTTTAACCTCAAACTCTGCCCCATACAAATAATCCCTCAACTTATCCACCACCGCCCACTTGAGTGCCAAAAATTCCAGCTTATGAGTGGGATAATTTTTTTCNTTTTTTTCCCCAGGGGTTAGACCCCTACTGATATATGCAATGGGCTTTAAACGTTGATCATGCTCCTGATATAATACTCCCCCAAGACCATCCCGACTGGCATCTACATGTAGTTCATACGGCCGATTGGGGTCGGCATAAGCTAAGACTGGGGTATTTGTGAGCCTCTGCTTCAGCTGATCAAAAGCCTGTTCACAACACTCAGTCCATTCTGCCTGAATGGATTCTCGTGACTTCCTGGGTCCCCTAATTTTATGGGTTGGATTCGAATGGCCCGCTGTATCCTCTACCTGCTCATTTTTTAATAACTCATTAAGCGGACGAGCTATCTTGGCAAACCCTTCCACAAATCTCCGATAGTATGAACAAAACCCCAGAAACTATCACAATTCAGCAACACTCTGAGGCCTGGGCCAAGAAACCACGGCCTCAAGCTTAGCGGGATCCGTTGCCACTCCCTCGGCTGAGACGACATGATGACTGGTAAAATTGGCATTTTTCCAATGACAATTTCAGCCCCTCCTCCTGGAGCCTTGTCAATACCTTCTCTAGGCACTCCTCATGCTGCTCGAGTGTCTCCCCAAAGACAATGATGTCATCTAGATAAACCAACACTTCTATGAGGTTCATGTCCCCTACTGTCCGTTCCATGAGCCTTTGAAAAGTTGCTGGAGCCCCTGACAACCCTTGGGGCATTCGATTGAAATCCCAGTGGACAGATGAATGCTGTTTTCTCCCTATCCTCGGGGTGCATGGGGATGTGATGGTAGCCACTCCTTAAATCTAACACGCTGAACCACTTTGCCCCTGACAAACACTGCAGAGCATCCTCTATCCGAGGAGTTGTATACTGGTCGGGGATGGTCCTCCGATTAAGGGTACGATAATCTATACACATCCTTAGGGTCCCATTCTTCTTTCGGACCACCACTATAGGAGAAGCATAAGGGTTTCGAGACTCTCTAATGACCCCAGTCCTTTTTAACTCTGCTAGGTGCTCCCGAAGATCATCTAAATCACTCAAGGGGATCCGCCGGGACCTTTCCCTAAAAGGTTTATCCTCCCTCAGTCGGATTTCATGCTGGGCACTCTTAGCGCAGCCCACATCAAAATCGTCTCTCGAGAATAAATGCCTCCACTTCCAGAGCTGCTCCCTCACTC
>NW_015387384.1:192787-205829 GCF_001527695.2 Protobothrops mucrosquamatus
TGGAGTGTTGGCTATTCCTGCCAGTTTGGTGTCATATGCAAATCTGATGAGTTCCCCTTCTATTCCCTCATCTAAGTCATTAATGAAGATATTGAAGAGTACTGGCCTAAGATGGAGCCTTGTGGTACCCCACTGCTTACTTCTCTCCCTGTGGATGTAGCACCATTGAGGACTATTCGTTGAGTACAGTTTGTCAGCCAGCTACAGATCCATCTGATGGTGTTGTTGTCTATCCCACCTTCAAAGAATAGATGAGTAGTTAAATAAGGATAAATTTGAAATAAAACAGAAAGAGAAAACCATTGATATAGGTGATTCTTTGATTGCCATTAATATCTACTTGGGACAAAATCCAGTAGGCTACCTTATAAATAGATAGAGATAGAAAGTTCTGTAGGAGCAGAAACAAAAGAGTGTCATATTAATGCACCAATAGAAATGTCACTAAAGCGGTATAAATACAGGTAATTGGACAATATTTGTTAGAAATGTATAGGGTTTTCTGCCCGAGCAGGAGTTGGACTAGAACAGGGCTTTTCAACCAGTGGTTCGCGTACCACTGCTGGTACGTCGGTACCTGGCAGGTGGTATGCATATGACGATTTGAAAAGCACTGTAAAAAAAGTGTAAAAGTGGATGAGGTGAAGCGGCGGCGGCAGCACCGCACAGGCTTGTGGGAAAGTCAGCTGGAGCTACGTGAGGTGTTGCCTGGGTTCTGCTGAGAGCCGAGGATAAGCGTGCGCAGCTCCAGCTGATTGGCGGCAGCCTTAGGGGGGGCAGGCAGCCCCATGCAGTCTTCAGGCAGAGATTCAACTGGAGCTGCATGAGATGTTTCCTGGGTTCTGCTGCTCCAGCTGATCGGTGCTTCCAGCACACCTGGAAGAGAAAAGGAGGAGAGGGAGAGAGAGGAAGGGCTATAAAAGGAGCAGGTTTTGGCAGGAGAGGGAGAGGAAAAAAAGACAACGGGGGAGAAAGCGCAGCCTTGAGAAGAGCAGTCAGCTGGAGGTGCACTGAAGAGAAAAGGTTGGGGAGAGGAGACGATATAAAAGGAGGAGGGGAGAGAAAGGATATAAAATGAGGGAGAAGAGAGGTTATAAAAGAAGGAGGGGAGAGAAAGGATATAAAAGGAGGGGAGAAAAAGGATATAAAAGAAGAGAGAGAGAAGAGAAGATATAAAAGAAGGAGGAAGAGAAAGGATATAAAAGAAGGGGTGGAGAGAAGAGACGATATGAAAGAAGGAGGGGAGAGAAAGTATATAAAAGAAGGGGGAGAGAAGAGAAGATATAAAAGAAGGGGGGAGAGAAATTTGTTAAATGAGTTTTGCCCCCATTTTATAACATTGCAGTTGTTAAATTAGCAACACGGTTGTTAAGTGAATCTAGCTTCCCCACTTACTTTGCTTGTCAGAAGGTTGCAAAAGGGGATTGCATGACCCTGGGACAATGTGACCATCATAAATATGAATCAGTTGCCAAGCATCCGAATGTAAATCACATGGCCCTGGGGATGCTGCAACAGTCATAAGTGTGAAAAATGGTCATAAGTCACATTTTCAGTGCCGTTGTAACTTTGAACAGTCACTAAGTGAACTGTTGTAAGTCGAGGACTGCTTGTACTTTATTACTTTTTTCCTTTTTTTTTTTTGGGTCATCAAGTTTTTGACACCTTGCTAGGTGACTGGTGGTACTCGAATATTGCCTTATCCTAAAAGTGGTACAATCGGTGAAAAGGTTGAAAAGCCCTGGACTAGAAGACCTCTAAGATCCCTTCCAACTCTGTTATTCTGTTACATAGAAAGAAATTAAGAATAACACAACTATCAGAGTCTTCTTAATGTAATTTAAACAGGAATTGCATTTCTCTGTTTGGGAGCAACAAGAAGGAGGCCCTCCTATTGTTTTGATAAATGAGACCTTGAAAAGAAGAACACTTTTAAAAAGAAACTAGCATCCAAAGAAGATCAAAAGGCATCTTGAATGTGATCTCTGTGGCATCTATTTTTTTGAAAACAATATATTAATTGTAAAAAATCCTTTAGCAAGTCTTCTCTGTGGTCGAAACACCTTGAATCTTCACAATGAATGTCCTCATCCATGAGCAAGTTTACAATGCTTGGATAGTGAACTGATTCTCTCTTTTCTGTACTAACATGTGCAGGGCTTGGATTTTAAGGCAAGGCATGAATTTTAGCTCGTGGTCAATATGCTTAGAAATAGGCTTTTGAATGGTTTTCCAGTTGCAGCTAATTAGTCATGCACAGTGCTGTAATGTTGAACTGCTTCCTAGATAACTTTGTGCAAGAAGCTGTAGTTGCTTTTAGGGGCTCCCTAAGATGTATCCTTGAGTGCCTACCACTGGTGTGTGTTTTTATCACAACTGGAATGCATCCCTCAAGACGATGACCAGTATTTGCATTTTGATCCCCTGTGCTTGAAACAGGCGTTTTACCCTTGCCTTAAACTTTATCAGAAAACCTTCAATTTGGGCATAAGTATTTAAATGCAATCCGGATTGCCGCATTTGTGCCAATGGAAGCTTCTGATTACAGAAGAGTAGTCTCAATGGTAGTCTCCTGTGGAGGAATAGTGCAGTAACTTAATTGTGACATGTAAGGACAAGGGCTGCCAGATCTGGCTAGCTCCAAAATAATACAGTTAGCTGACTAGAAGTAATTGTACAAATATGCTCCTCAAATGGCTGCTGGCTAAAAATTTAGACAGTTAACAATCAAGGAACATTCCCAAACCACAAAGCTGCCAATTCAGGAGGAGGATAATCCCACCTAGAACCTATTGGTTTAAGTCTGGTCCTTTCTGAGAAGCAGCACTTATATTCATTTGGATTTAATTGCAGCTTGTTAATGTTTCCAAGCTCATTTAATATGGACAGTCATCAAAATTGAAAAAACAATTAAGCTGGCTGTTAGCAACGTATTGGCAGCTCCACCCACTGAAAGTCCATAAGATGTCTCTCACTGGTTTTTATTAAACAGAGATGGGGAAAATGGGACTTTATGGAGCGCTATATGACAGAGTACTACCCAACTGTACCCTGTAGGTAGTTCCCCACAGAAGGGAGATGACTTTTTTTTATTAACTTTGGAGGATGGGTGATGGAAATTTAAGAGCAAAATGGATTCTTTAAACTTTATACATGCTTCAGACATATTTATTTCTTCAAATTCCCGAATCCCAGCCCCCCCCCAAAAGCCATGGCCTTACATCACATGCAGTCCTTCACATTCCCCACAAAGTGTGGCATGACCATTGAGCCAAAAGAGGTTGCACATTGTTCGGAGTTTTACATTTTCATTCATTTGCCAATTGATTGCTTATGCTATACTTATGTATTTTGTAATAGGGCCTAGTGAAGTCTGAAATATTAAGCTGCATGTGCTCAGGAGGATAAAAATTTTCTTTTCCCTTGTAGGTACAAAAAAACAAAGAAACCCATTGTTTGTAAAACTGTAAGGAAGCCTGGACTTCCGGTTTGCTGACGCAGTTGCCACGGACATTCGGAAGGTGAACTCCGTCTTCCATATCCAATTTCGCACCACTGGGGGACCCTGGAAGGGGTCGAAAGTCATGCTGTGGGGCGACCAGCAAGGAGGGGATCCCCGCTTGATTGTAGGAGGGTGATAGCCCTTCTGCTTGATCTGGGGCAGCCCTCCAAACTGGCGGACAAAAGACCGGCCATAGAAATATGGCTCATCACTAGGCTGCAGACAGCCGAAGTCAAATCTACCACCAGGCACCTATAAAGCAGCATGGATGAGACTGGTGAGATCTACCTCTCTTTAATCCTAACTATTTTTTCCACCTGCATAAACTGCCCAAAGTACTTTCCCCCCTGTGGAGAGGGAAGAGAGATTCTATCCCACCCTCTAAAAGTGACAACTGACTATCTAGGGGAGTTTAAAACATTGCAAGAATAACTTGATTCTAACTGGATTTTTATCTTTTTAAAATTTGTGGACTAAAAGATTTTTTATTCTTATTGAAGATTTGGGTTTTTACTTACAAAAAAGAAGTAAAATTGGCAAAAGGATTATAAAAAATTTGGCCTTAAAAGAAAACTCTAAATGGTATGGGTGACATCTTATGGCTAAACCTGATATTACAACTTGTTATTGCTTAAAAGAGACTTGGTTTGAAGCCCAGACTATAGATAAGACTTTTGTAATCTTGACAGATACCAGCTGTGAGAAGCCCAGCTGTGATCTATACTCAGTGACATATTTTTTTTCATTCTCTGTTTGTAAAGCTTTTAACTTAACACACTACTAAGAGAACATGGATGAAGATCAGGAACATATCATCTTTATGTTGAAAGCAATTTATGAAACTATTTTTACAGCTACTGATGAAATAAGAAGTTACAGAAAAGAACAAGATGTCAGCCTAGATATATGAACCCAAACCTTGATTACAACTAAAAAATCAACTACACAGAATATAATAGAAGAAGTGGAACAATTAAATACTATGACAGAAGATTCAACTGATCAACAAACACAGTTAATGGAAAACCCAGAAAAGGGACTGACAACATGGAAAAGGGAAAAGACTTCCTATATAAACCAGAAGAAACCTGAGAATCAAGAAGAAAAACAGACTGAAGGGAAGATAAACATTTCAGGACAACTACGTCGAGATGGAAAAATAGAGAGATGATTTGTTAGTCCTACTCAGATAAGATGTGTATTTTGAATACTAGATTTTGTTATGAGTTGAGATAAAGAAAATTTTGGTCATTTAAAACTTGGAAGTAAATGTTGAATGTAAAAGTAATTAAGATATATATAAGCTAAAAATTTATTGATGAATGTAATAAATATGTTTTACTTAGCTGTTATAATAAAAAAACTATTAGCTTAAATATGAGATAGTAGACATCGAGAGAAAAAGAGAGGAAGTATTAAATGCTGAAATAAGAGAAATTTTGGTTACTAAATTTAAGACATTTGGAAATTAACAGAAAATAAGAATGTTATACTGTATTATTAATTAGTTGATATAAGATGATGAGAAATAGATAATATATTCAAATAGATAAGACGTGTATCCTGAACATTAGATTTTGCGATGAATTGTGATAAAGGGAACTTTAAACTAATTAGGACATTCATTGTCTATAAAGATTGAATGTTAAAATAACTAGGATATGTATAAACTAAAAATTATTGATAAATGTAAGAAAGTTATTTTTATTTAATAATATAATAAGAATTGTATTAGTTTAAATATGAGACAATAAATACTAAGGGGAAAAGAGAGGAAATATTTAATGTAGTAGTTTGAGACTTGTACTAAAGATACTTGTATGTTATTGAATTATTGATTAACCCAGCCACCATGTTGCTTTTTAAATATTTAAATGTAAAACTAGAAAATCAATAAAATTTTCTTTAAAAAAAACCTGTAAGGAAGCCTGCTGCTAGATCAAAAAGGCAAGAGTAGTAGTAGTAGTAGTAGTAGTAGTAGTAGTAGTAATAATAATAATAATAATAATAATAATAATAATAATAATAATAAACCCCCAGTGAGGCACTACCTTGATGTGGTTGTGGGGCTTGTGTACTCTGAGGAAGATGAGAGCTATGCCAGAGGTTCAACCATACTGGACAGGTCTCATCAGAGGAGTCAGACAAAGAGTGTCTCTCCCATAAAAAATATGGTGAGACGTAAATTTCAGAATGCCATACTGGCTCGGATGTCGCCCAGGTTAACAAGATCCGCGCTAGATATTGGAGTTCCTGGATATCTGGTGAAAAATGGGTAACAGGACTCAGGACTGTTGGCTGAGCAACCAGGACCAGCAGCTGCAGAACTACTGGAAGAAAAGGTGTTTACCCATCGCAGATACCCAGTGATTGAAAACAAAGAAATAATGATCTGTTATTACAGATCAAGTCCAAAAAGAAGAGGATATCTAAAACGAATACACCAGTTCTGGAAAGAACAACATCCAGAATCAGAAATAACAGGAACAGAGATTAGCAGATCAACGCCGATTTATAATACGAAATAAAGTATTCACAGAAACAGAATTGGACGAACTGCAAAGGTTTACCCAGGGCAAAGAAATCAAAGCCTTGCCAGAAGTAATTCAGAATGTAGAGGCAAACTAGGGGAAGTTGGCAGTGAAGGAATCCAGCAGAGATATACAACAGTTCTCATTTGGAAACCAGGCACTTCTTCCTCAGGAGGAACAAAACCCTCTAACTAAAGAAATAAAAGAATTGAAACAAAGAATAACTGAGCATCTAGAACAGCACAAAAACAACAGAATAAGGCTGCCTGCATTGAAGCTTGTTCCAAAGAAACAGCTAGCACAAGCATTAAAAGATGCAAATACTGCAATATCAAGTATAAGCACCAATTCACTGCAAGAAACAAACCAACTAATATACAGAACAGCTGCAGTTATAACTGAATACCTGGGATGCAAAATCAACAAAGAAGAAAAACAAACAAACAGTGCGCCACAAAAATGGAAGGTTAGACAACAGTGTTTCTCAACCTTGACAATTTTAAGGCATGTGGACTTCAACTCCCAGAATTCCACAGCCAGCATTGCTGGCTGTGGAATTCTGGGAGTTGAAGTCCACATGCCTTAAAATTGTCAAGGTTGAGAAACACTGGACTAGAAAATAAGATCAGCAAGTTAAGATCACATGCAAGCAAGCTAGAACAGATGAAAGAAAAAAAGCTGAAGAACAAGAAGACCAAAGAATACCTAATCAAGAAATACCACTTACAAACAAGGAAGATCAAGGAAGTACTGGAAATAATAAAGCAACAAATAACAGCTATAGCCAGGAAAATCAGTAGATATGAAGCTCGAATTGCAAACTATAGGCAGAACCTCCAATTTCAATCCAATCAGAAACGTTTCTACCAATCCATCAATGGAGAAACTGCAATGAATAAGTCGGTACCTGACAAGGAAGAAACAGTGCAGTTCTGGAAGCAGATATGGGATAACCCAAAGAAATACAACAAGGATGCGGCTTGGTTAAAAGAGGTGGATGCAAATAAAACAGAAGTTGAAATGAAAGAACTAGTAATAACAACAAAAATGGTAGGAAAAAGAGCAAGGAAGATCAAAAATTGGTCAGCACGAGGTGAAGATGAACTGCATGGGTTTTGGTTGAAACATCTAACTGTTATATACCCACTCATTGCCAAGCAGTTCAACAATATACTACAAGGAGGAGAAATTGAAAAGTGGCTAAGAACTGGGAAAACTTACCTAATAATGAAAAATCCAGCAAAAGGGGCAACACCAGGCAACTACAGGCCAATTACCTGCTTACCAACAACTTTCAAATTGCTAACTGGTGTGGTAGCTGATGCAGTACAACAGCATCTAATTGAAAACAATCTCTTTCCACCTGAGCAGAAAGGAAACCGACCCAATAGCAGAGGAACAAAAGATCAACTCCTAANGGAATATTTCAAGGAGATTCATTATCACCATTACTATTTGTTATTGCACTGTTTCCTCTGTCAACAATACTGAATAACTCAGGACATGGCTATCAAACATCAAAAACATCTGCCAGACTATCCCACCTCCTTTACATGGATGATCTGAAGCTGTATGGAAAAACATCATCTGAAATAGAATCGCTGCTCAACACTGTCCATATATATAGCCAAGATATTGCAATGGTGTTTGGCTTGGACAAGTGTACCACACTTACTATCAAATAAGGAAAAATAGTGAAAACTGAAGGAATCAAGATGCCCCACAAAAATAACATTAAGAGTCTGGCTGAGGAAGATTACTACAAATACTTGGGTATCCTTCAAGCTGACAACATCAAGCACACTGAAGTCAAGAAAAAGATTAGAGGTGAATACATCAAGAGAGTGAAGAAGATCTTAAAGTCCAAACTCAATGGAGGAAATACCATAAAGGCAATCAACACCTGGGCAATTCCAATCATTAGATATACAGCTGGAATAGTGGACTGGACTCAAGCAGAATTAAAAGCAATGGATAGGAAGACCAGAAAAATAATGACAATGAACCATGCCCTTCATCCACGCAGTGACATTGACAGACTTTATTTACCAAGGCAAATAGGTGGGCATAGAATGCTGCAAGTACATCAGATGGTTGAAGAAGAAAAAATGGCTTTTGAAGAATATCTGAAGGATAGTGATGAAGATGCACTGAAATTAGTATATCAGGAAGGCTTACTGACTACTGGAGAGACCAAACTGGCCTACAAGAAAGACCAAATAAAGAACAGAATAGAGGCATGAGAAGACAAAGCACTACATGGCCAGTACATAAAAAAATAGCTGGGAAAGCAGATAATAACAAGACCTGGCAATGGCTAAGAGCAGAAAAATTGAAGAAAGAGACCGAGGGACTAATTTTGGCTGCACAAGACCAAGCCTTAAGGACAAATGCATATAAAGTCAAAATTGAGAAGACAGCAACAGACAGTAAGTGCTGCCTATGCAAAGAAGCTGAAGAAACAGTGGACCACCTGGTAAGCTGCTGCAAGAAGATCACACAGACTGACTACAAGCAGCAGCATGACAAAGTAGCAACAATGGTGCATTGGAAGATCTGCAAGAAATATCATTTGCCTGTAAGCAAAAACTGGTGGGATCATAAAATAGAGAAAGTCATAGAAAATGATAAAATTAAACTGCTCTGGGACTTCAGAATTCAAACAGACAAGCACCCCGGACTTAATAATTGTCGATAAGAAAGACAAAAAAGTCTGGATAGTGGACTTGGCAGTGCCTGGAGACAGCAGAATAGATGAGAAAGAACTGGAGAAGATAACAAAATACAAAGACCTACAAATAGAAATAGAAAGACTGTGGCAAAAGCAAGCAAGGGTAGTACCAATAGTAATAGGCACCTTGGGTACAATCCCAAAACAACTGGAGCACCACTTGAACACCATTGGCATTGACAAATTCGCCATTAGTCAATTGCAAAAGGCAGCCTTACTAGGAACTGCTCCCATCCTGCGACGATATCTGTAATACCATCAAACATCCACATCTGCCTATCCCAGGTCCTTGGTAAGGACTCGATAGGTAGACAAAAATGCCAAATCCAATCTGAACATCTGGCTGACTGTGCGATGATCCATAGTAATAATAATAATAATAATAATAATAATAATAATAATAATAATAATAATAATAATAATAATAATAATAATAATAATAATAAAAAATATTGGAAGGGACCTTGGAGGTCATCTAGTCCAACCCCCTGCTCAGGCAGGAAACCCTATACCATTTCGGACAAATGGCTGTCCAGTCTCTTCTTAAAAACTTCCAGTGTTGGAGCATTCACTGCTTCTGGAGGCAGGTTGTTTCACTGGTTAATTGTTCTAACTGTCAGGAAGTTTCTCCTTAATTCTAGGTTGCTTCTCTCCTTGATTAGTTTCCATCCGTTGCTTCTTGTCCTGCCTTTAGGCGTTTTGGAAAATAGCTTGACTCCCTCTTCTTTATGGCAGCCCCTGAGATATTGGAACACTGCTATCATGTCCCCCCTCGTCCTTCTCTTCATTAAACTAGACATACCCAATTCCTGCAACCGTTCCTTATATGTTTTAGCCTCCAGTCCCCTAATCATCTTTGTTGCTCTTCTCTGTACTCTGTCTAGAGTCTCAACATCTTTTTTACATTGTGGTGACCAAAACTGGATGCAGTATTCCAAGTGTGGCCTTACCAAGTTGGGAGTGGGTTGGGCTGGGCTTTCAAAATGCCCAATGAACCAGCTAAAGCATGATTTTCAGAAATTAGATGGTGGCACCAGAGATACCTGAACAAACGGTTCTCTTATTGGATGCAGGCCTGGGTCTTTGAGGCTTAGATCAGACTTCTGGAAGTGGCATCCATGTGCTTCCGACGGGCTGTTCTAGGCCTGGGAGGCCTCCTCCAGGCCTCCAAGGCTTAGAACAGACTTCCAGAAGTGGCATCCATGAATTTCCAGTGGGCCGTTCTAGGCCTGGAAGGCCTCCTCCAGGCCTCTGAGGCCTAGACTGGACTTCCAGAAGCAGTGTGCATTCAGCTGGTTCTCTGAACTCAGCAAAATTTAACTACCAGTTCTGCTGAACCAGTGCGAACCGGCTGAATCCCACCACTAAATCAAATCCTGGATAAGAGGCCCACATTAGACAGATGATTGGGATCCAGATCCAGAGAATATGGTATTGGTAACCTGGACTTTATGAAAAGAAAATATTTTCCTTCTGGGCTTCATATCAAAAGATCCCCCATCATTCTTATGATCCAGGCATGTGCCCAGCCTCTTCATCAACCAGCAACTTTGCTTCTCTGCACCTTTACCTGCCAACTGTATGACATTCTCTGGGTGATTGCCAAGTTGGTCAGCTGGGCATCCAGCAGGAACTTTAGAAACATCTATTCCTGGCACTTTCTTTCATTTTGTTGTGGTTTGGGATTGTGCTGCTTATATGATATTGCTTGCATAGCGCATATGTAAACTGCTGGAAGGAGCTCATAAAATGTTTGTTTTCTACATTTGTAACACAACTCTAAGAGGTTATATAAATTGGGGAAGTTTTCTCACAGCCTCTACATGTATGTGTCAGTTGAAAAGTGAAATTAAATTAAAAAATAGAATTGCCAACCTTCAATGGAAATACAGGAAGAGATAAAATCTAATGAACCTTGAGGACAAGAAAATGTTTGGGCATATTCCACTCTCTCAGTTTTATGTCCATTTGGCAAAGGATAAGAAAAGGTTGCCTTGACACAGGAACAAGGATTGCTTTCCACTTTAGCCTTTTGGCTGACTCAGTGAAGGAACAATGGCTATTGATTGATTGCAAAATAGTATGCCATCCAATTCCAACAATTGGGCAGTTTTAACATTTAAATCAGTAAAAAAAAAATCAAAATAAAATCCCAAACATGGTATCATTGGAGGGGAACAACAGCTGAGCCTCTTCCCCATCCATAGAGATTAAAAACCTTCATGGCCTGGAGACACGTTTTCAAAAGCATCACTCGACTGGCTTAGGGACAAGGTGCATAACTGAGTATCATTAACATACTGATGAAATCTGACTATGAAACAACAGATGATCTCACTGGGAGGCCTCATGTAGATATTAAATCAGAGGAACGGGAGTATCCTGGTACCCCACAAATAGAATCATTAGGCTGGACATCTTTATTCCAACCAACATTAGAACTGATCATGGAGAGCCACTCTATCATCAATGATATTGAAATCTGCTGAAAGATCAAAAACTTCCCCCATTCTGACCCTATAATGTACTGGAATCATTGAGGCATTGATGAGGCGAAGGTGAAAATAACAACACGTTTATTGGTTAACACAGAAGCAGCTCTAACAGCCGCTTAACTTCTATTTATACGGACCACCGATAGGCAGCAGCCAATGGAATTAAAGCAGTTATTCCTGCCCAAAACACAAACTTACAATTCTGCAGACAGGCAGTCTGGAGTTTAAACAGACACAACAGTTGTTTATTTATAATTGATTCCAAGTAATTTACATCAATACATAACACCCCTTCCCCCTAGATAGTTCACAATTTCAAGTATTGAACATAGTCCTGCAAATACTTTGGTGGCTTCCGTGACCGTTCCGAACGTCTCGGAACTGCCGGAGGTTCCCAGTCTACCGCCTCCCTTGCCTGGCTGGGAGTTTCCCTTATCTCAACTTCTTCCCTTTTCCCTTTTCATACCAAAGTCTAATAGTCTTGTTACACATCTTACCTATTCAATTAAAATATTACTCTATTTTCTAAAAGTTATCTATTTTTCACCATATTCAACCCTCTAATTAGTAATATAATATCCCCTCTAATAAATCAAAGCCATTATTTTCTTTAGCCTTACTCTGGCTTTCTTCCTTTGCCAGCTAACCTTCCATGTCAGTGCCTTTGAATCATCAAATAGTTCTTCTTCTATTATTATATATATTATTTGGAATAAGAAAGACCATCTGGTTGAAGGTTTTTTGGAAGAATGAGCCCATTTGTATTCATTAAATCACCTCCCTATTACTCCAATTTTCCGCAATTGTCCTGATAGGTTTATCTTCCATTCAGTCTGTTCTTCTTCCTTTTCCTCAAATTTCTTTTGATGTTTGTAAAAAGTCTTTTCCAGTTTCAATGTTGTCACTCCCTTGACTTCCGGCTTGAATTCCTGTGCCGATGGCAGCTATTCTTTTCGCTGCCTGCCCCGAGGACGCGTAAAAGCCGCAGGAGCAGCGTCAAACAGCTGCTCCGCGGCTTGGAATCCCCTTCCCCGGGCAAAGGGGAGGGGGGAGAGTTTCCCTGATAGGGGTAGAACTCCCGAGCTCTCACAGTTTTATAGCTGTGGGGGTGGAGGTGAGGTCCCCCAGAGTCAGGGTTTTCTCCGCGCTTTGGGCTGCCTCCGTTCTAAGAACGAAGCCAGACACGGATTCAGCCTCTGCTTATGGGAGATCGTGAGTAACTTTTGGGAGCAGACAGAGTGATCCAGGTGCTTGGAATCTGCATGGATATGAGCCTTCAGCTCTGATTTTAATAATTTCTCCATTGGGATTTAAAGTTTAAGAAGAAAAAAAGAAAAAATGGCCACGGAAGGGCGTTTTGCTCTTTAATAGAGACTTTCACTTATTGAGGACTTTCACTTTGGCTTTCACTTTCTGCTGAATTATCATTGTTATAGTGTTACTGGACTGTAGATGAACAAAATATCTGTTTTTGCTTTTTTCTCTTGTGGCAGTTTTAAAAAAGAAGAACTTTATGGGACATTGTATTATATAAATTAAATTTGAGAAGAAGGGTGTGAAAGTAAAATGGCTTCAAAGCGGGGAGGAAATTTTCCTCCTCCTCAGAAAGGCTTGAGCTCTTCTTCTCCAGCTGTACAGATATCACAGCAAACAAAACCTACTCCTCCACCCTCTCCTCCATTGCCAGCTTTAACATTGAAAGATTTACAAGATGCTTTAAAAGACACTGTTAAACAGTTTGAACAGAAACTTGAGGAGAAACTTGAGGAAAAACTTGAAGAAA
>NW_015387384.1:209392-216914 GCF_001527695.2 Protobothrops mucrosquamatus
TTTAAAAATTTTCAATAAAAAAAATAAAAATGTTGTCACTCCCTTTTCTGATTTTTCTGTTGGCTGGGTCTGTTGATCAATTGGGTCCTCTGTCTTAGTGTTTAGTTGTTCCAATTTTCCTGTTATTTTATGCATTGTTAGTTCTTTGGTTGTAGTCAAGATCTGGGTTTGTATATTTAAACTGGCACCTTGTTCCTTTATGTTGCTTCTTATTTTGTCACAAGCTGAAAGGATGGTTTCGTGTATTGATTTCAACATGGAAAGGATTTTTTCCTGATCTTCATCCATATTCTCTTGATAGTATGTTAAGTTAAAGACTTTAGAATCAAGTGTTAAAAATAGTTTTTGTCTTTTGTAGCTGGGTATGGGACATCTATTTCATGTTTTTTATAAGTGGTCTTTATAGTAGAAATTGTTTGTCAAGTAAGAGTTTATAGTCCAAGGTGTTCCATTATCTTGTATAATAACATATGCTTCTCATGTAAAGAAATAGGAAAGCAATTCCCCAAGTATAGCTCTGAAAGTCAGTAAAAGTTTACATTCATAATTCAAATATTTCTTTACAGCCACATGAACCCAGGAAATCCCAGCAGCTCCTTTAACAAGAACAACATGAGTGCCCCCACACATGCCACACACCTTTTCCCTGTTGAACCTTAACCGCTATACACCTTTAAAAATTACAGTAAAATGTTAATCTAAAAAGAGATCTCAAGCATTTAATTTATAAAACTGAGTGTAGATTTTGAACAAACAGATAAAAAGACCATGGTAAAAGTTGAGAATAAAATCTTGCTTTAAAACAACTCAAGGAAATGCAAAACTGAAATCTCAGTTACTTGTTATATTTTAAGTCTTAGATTGGGATTTTTTTGGCATATATGTGGCCAAAATGTGCTGGCAAATATATTTGTCATGAATAATTGCTGAAACATTACAGAGATAGTTGATTTATATTCATGTTATACTAGTGTTTTTCATACATTAGGCCATGGCAACTAATTCTGCTTCAAATAAAGTAACCATAGCACCAGTACTATGGGCCATGGACTGCATTTCCTATGTGAAGGACTCTTGGCAAGGGATGAGCTACACCTCACGAAAACAGGGAAAAATATACTCGGAAAAAGACTGGCCTAACTCATTAGAAGGGTTTTAAACTAAAATTGAGGGGGAAGGGTGACCAATCATTAGAATCTCTAGAACACAAAACCAATCATAAATCCCAAGAAAACAAATCAAACAAAGAGGTAGGGAGTGATGAGAAAAAAGAAAAAAATCAAACAACAATCAGGAGATCCAGGAAACATACTCATGGACAGACATAAAAGTCTTAAATGTTTATATACTAATACTCAAAACATGGGGAACAAACAGGATGAACTAGAGGGTGGGTATGACATAGTTGGCATTACAGAAACCTGGTGGGATGAAACCCATGACTGGAATGGACTGATGGATGGATACAAATTGTTCAAAAGTTTCTTTCAATATATTAATAACAAGAAAAAAGTCAAGGAAACTGTAGGTCCACTAAAGAGAGAAGATGGCAAGGAAGTAACAAGCAATAGGGAGAAAACATAGCTGCTTAACTCATTCTTTGCATCAGTCTTCACACAAAAAGAAATTATAGCACAACATACTGGAAAAAAAACTGCGAAAGACAAACTAGAAACAAAAATCAAAATAAGCAAGAAAATGGTAAGAGAACACCTATCTGACCTTGACAAATATAAATCACCGGGACCCAACAGATTACATCCCAAAAGGAGCTGGCAGGTGCTATCTCAGAACCATTGCACCACATCTTTCAAAAATCCTGGAGCACCAGGAAAGTACCTGAGAATTGAAAAAGGGCTGATGTGGTTCCCATCTTCAAAAAAGGAAAGGAAAAAAAAAACCAGACCCAGGAAACTACAGACCAATCAGTCTAACATCAATACCTGGGAAGATCTTGGAAAAGATAATAAAAAAACAGATCTGTGAACAACTAGAATGAAACAAAGTTATAACTGGTAGCCAGCACAGGTTTATTAAAAAGAGATCATGCCAAACCAGTCTTATTTCATTCTTTGATAAAGTGACCAAATTAGTACACCAGCAAAAGGCTGTGGAGATAGTATACTTAGATTTCAGTAAGGCATTCGACAAAGTAGAACACAATCTACTGCTTGGTAAGCTAGAAAAAGGTGGAATAGACAACATCACCACCAGATGGATTTGTAGCTGGCTGACAAACTGTACTCAATGAGTAGTCCTCAATGGTACTACATCCACAAGCTGTGGGGTACCATAAGGCTCCATCTTGCGCCCAGCTCTTGCAGCTGCTCCCTGTCTCCCAGTTCAGAGAGAAACAGAGCGAGAGTGCTGGCGCATGTGGAGAGGCGGAGGGGAGCAGCCCGGCCCTGCCTCCCTCTAGGCAATGGCGCGAGTGCCCCCAGGGACAGCTCTGCGTTCCGCCTGTGGCACGTGTGCCATAGGTTCGCCAATATGGGGCTAGTCTAAAGAAAAGAAGAAATAGGGGTGACATGATAGCAGTTTTCCAGTATTTGAGAGGCTGCCACAAAGAAGAGGGGGTCAAATTATTTTCCAAAGCACCAGAGGGCAGGACAAGAGATAATGGTTCGAAACTGACCAAAGAGAGAAGCAACCTGGAATTTAGGAGAAAGTTCCTAACAATGAGGACAATTAACCAGTGGAACAGCTTGCCTTCAGAAATCATGGGTGCTCCATCACTGGAGGTTTTTAAGAAGAGACTGGACAGTCACTTGTCTGAGATGGTATAGGTTCTCCTGCTTGAGCGGGGGGCTGGACTAGAAGACCTCCAAGATCCCTTCCAGCTCTATTCTATTCTATTCAGTATATCTATCACCAAATGTTCAAAAACCAAAAATCTGCACCCTCTTGATTCTAAATTAAGTTCATATTAAGTTCATATTAATGTGTTTTTAAATAATACACAGTTATTTAAATCTGTAAGTTCAGAACACTGATAGAACATTTGTATACTGCATCATTTTCTATATTTCATTATCGCCCCCCTCCAAATCAATATAGTATTTATGCAGCCCTATAATCTATGTCTTCTAAAGAGGAATGAATACATGTTTTATTTTTATGCAAACAAAGATTAAGAAAAAAAAAAGGCAAATTAGAAGATAAAGTAAGAAAAAAATGCAAAAGGAAAAGCAAGCAAGCAAAATGCACTTAGGTTCTAGTATGCATATTGCCAGAGACACATTTTTAGTGCTGCCTCATACAGATTGACAACTATCAATACTATTGATGATTGCCAAGATTAATATGCAGCAGATGCTTGATGTCTTTTTATGAAAAGTATTGCACAGGGGGAATAATTACTCTTGTGCAGTGTGCTGTGTTTGACTATACTACACCTCTATATATGTGTGTTTGTATGTGTGTGTGTGTTTCATTCTTCCTGATCATTTCCTTGATTTTATCTTTGCTACCTCTCTTTCTTTCTTTACTGAATAATGTAGTTAATTATATTACTTAGTAAACAAGCTTCTTCTCTCTTCTCAGCTTAAGTATTCCTTATTCATGTACTGATAATTTGATGATTGCAAACTGTACTTCCAAGTTTATACCTAAGTCTTCCATCCATTCCTGAAACATTATATAAATGTTTTTAATTAAAACAAACAGTTTACAATGCTAGGAACTAAAAGAAAGTTTAGTCATGGGTAGTAACAAAAATTGCAAACCCTTTTTGGTCAATGGGCAAGAAAACTGTGTCTATAAAGTCACCAAGAACTTGACAAAATTTTCTTCTAAAACACCTAAACTTACATTTGACAAAAGTGGATTTCGGTTGTGGCCTAATCCCTTTCTCCCATACCCTGATCACCCAAAATTTAAACTTGCAGATAAATATGATTACTGCAAGGCATGGAAAAACAGATGTTTACTTTTATTTTACTCCATGAAGTAAAATTGCTAACGGGAAATCTATCGCTGCTGAATATTTTTTTTCTGCGTTTTCCAATCTAGTCCTGGTTTCAAATGAACCAAATTCAGTAGTTTGTTTTTTAGGTGATTGAATCTTACATTACCTATATTGATTTTATAAACTCTTAAGGCCAATATATAAAAATAAGGGACAAAATATATCTCCAACCCAGCTTCTTCTAAAATGTCTTTACAGCCTTTTACCGTGGGACTACAACTGTATTTTGTCTAAAAAAAGAACCAGAATATCTGTGAAGGTACAGTATCAGAAAAGTATAGATTTGGTTTCTAGTTATGTCCATAATAGTTTGGATTTGAATATTTGTTTTCCATGAAAGAATAGAAATCAAAGTTATATCTAGCAGTAAAGGTAAAAATCCAGGAAGTTAAAACCTTCTTCATCTTATGAAAGCTAAATTAAATGAAATAAAGTTAGATAAAGAAAATCTGGGTGCTGTACATTTTTAATTGGATTAATACTATTTTAAAATATGGGAAAGAATACTTGCTAAAAAAACCCACAAAAATAAAAAATTGTGGAAAATCTCTGTTATAATCACATTTTGGGCTCCATTTTTACTCATATCGAAGTATTTTAATGAAGTACATATTTTATTAGTACTGTATTACTAATTATTTTTATTTGTACAAAAGTAACAAAAAGCAAAAAACTCATTTTTATTTGCATCCATCATAGCAGTTGTTTCTTTCTACATGGCAAGGGAATGTTTTATGATGTTTACAATGGAGAAATGATCTGACCTAAAAAAAATTTCCACTGCAAATTAGTCACTAAGGACATTGAATTCTCGTGAGAAAAGAGCAATAGTCAATATGGACAGAGGCAAGTTATTCATCGTTCTTGGGAATCCTGCCTGAATTGGTTTGAGAGTCATCTTTGCCATTTGAAGGATGTTGGGTGGTTGCCTTGAAAGGCAGGCAGGGATGGAAGGGGACAAATGTGCAGTGTTTTGATGCTGCTGGGTGCCACATCTTTGATATGCATCCCTTCCTCCTGAATAAATTTAGGGTAGGTCTTGTACATATGATTTTGCTGTGTCTTGTGGCGAAAGCTGAGGTCCTTTTTCCATTGCTTTGACCATAGAGGGTTGGAAAGGTTGAGAAATAATAACAGTAACCATGTAATGCTGTCCCACCTTTTCCTTGCTCAGAACAGGTTGGTCTTGCATGACAGAGTACACCTCAAAAAAACAAACCAACACCCTTTAATAAAGTGGTTAACTGGAGTCTGGCTGACTCCATGTAGAATATTCCAACAAATCTAATTGCTCACTTTGGGCAACAGTCATATTTCTGTGCAAAAGGCCAGCCTAAGATGCTAGGACATCATTTGCCCATTGTTCTTTTACCCAGACACTAAGATTTGGTCACATTAAGGATATATGGGTAGCCTTTGATAATTCTCAAGGGGGTAGAGGATTCTTTAGTTTTCTATCCAGTTATTATTTGTGCATTATTACCTAATGCCAACCCACACTGTAAACATGAAAAATCCAATACTCCACCAAAAGGAAAGAATGTCTAGCAAGGCAGGAGTAATGTGCCAACAAAAATTGTGAGCCAAGGTTTCATTAAAAAAAAACTTCTCTTCAAAAGCTCCATAGTGATGGTATGTAAAGTAACAGTTGGACAAGAACTTGCAATCATTTGGGTGGGATAGATGGAGACATAGAAGGAATGACTGATGGAAATTTTGGCTGAAAATCTTTGTAGGAGAAAAAAAATCTATAACATTTTGTCCAAATTCTACTATTTGATACTTGAGTACATATGAACCAAGTTCCAATTTAGACTGGAGAGTGGCATGATTCCATTCAGATTGTGGTTCAAAGGCAACATATTTTCAATTGAATCAATTCAAGAGTCAAGATTTCATAATAGATTATATTGGGAAAGTACCATAACGCATGTTTTGCTGGTTACCTCTCTTGCAACTTCCTGTGGATGTTTAGGGATATGACTTTCAGGAATTCTTTATTTTTCCAGCTAGATAAAGTTGTATTAAAGATGCATAAATAGATGCTTAAGGTCTGCATGAAATCACTAGAAGACCTCATCTGATAGTTCAGGAGAAGAAGGAGGAAGATGGGAGAAGGAGTGGGAGGGGGGACAGGGAGGAGGAGAAGACTTACAAAGATTGGGGGTGGGAAGCAAGGAGAACGTATTCAAAATGTGGGCATAAAATAAGAGGAAAACAGTATAATTCAATGAAATCATAAGTGTTCTAAATAGAATGTTTTATTTCAAAAGATTCCAGAGAAGAACCTGATTTTAGGTGTTTTAACATTCATTATTTCAGGAATCTAATTGTCTACTTGACTGTTGTTTATATAATTGAATTGTACAAATTAATAATGATTTAACTATTTCTATAACTGTATAACAGCTATAAATGTAGTTCATACAATTTAGAGAGAGAAACTTCAGAAGTTGAGGAAGGTAACACCAAGATGGAGGAAATGGTAGCAGAGGAGCAGACAGTTTGCAAAAGTTGTAAGATTCAGTAAGGAAAGGAACCCTGAGTGAAACCATTGGATCCATTCTATAGTAAGAGGTGAATTGAATTGTAGGCCACCAATTTAAATCAGTTTGATGCTTTAAGGGAGTTTTTGGTGCTTCTAATCTTGGCAATACTATACATAATAGAGCAGTTACTTCTGAAGTGGAGAATGTTGAGGAGGGATGATGGGTTCTATAAGCAGACAAGAGCAATTGGCCAATAAAAGTCATAATCCCAGTAAATCCACTGATTCTCAGAACCACTTTAGGATGAGTTGTGTTCTTGCTTCTTCATGCTGCTATTCTTTTTCTCATTCTCTGTTAGAATTGGCTTGCTTCTGCAGTGGCTTTGTTTCAAAAGAACCTGAGAAAAACAGATATTCAACTGTTGCCTCTTCACTGGGTCAGTCCAGTTGCAGGATCTACTATCATGATTGAAAAATATCTATCTTTCCGTGCCTATCTTGTCATAATGATCCAGCTGGATTGTTGAGTGCAAGAGTACAAGAAATGGGTCTCTCTCTCTCCCTCCCTCCCTCCCCCCTCTCTCTCTTTGCTTCTCATACCTGCCAAGACCCACTTCCTGTATGGCTTCAGTTTGTGCAATCATGAATTTGGCTTGGCACTGTCTGTTTCTTCACCAGTCTGCCAATTTCTGCCAGCTTCATTACCTGCCTTCCCTCCTTCCACCCACCCACTTTCCAGCCAGTTCCACTATCTTCCATGATTGGCACTTTCTCTGTACCAGCCAATTACTTCTGCCAGCAATCTTAACTGTTTGTTTGCCAAAGCCCACTTGCTTATCTGGCACAGTCTCTCAATTCTGAATTAATATTGTGAGAAACAGAGAAGTTTAAAAATAAAACGGTCACAATTGATTAACAATAGAAGGATTAGCCAAGCCCTGCACGTAGGCACTAGATTTCAGGAGGCTTGGCTAGAAGACACACTTAACAAGACAAAAGGATGGCAGAGAGAAGTTCTGAACAATGTAACTGAGGGGGAGGGATGATGTATTCTGGCTAGGCGGATC
>NW_015387384.1:219789-242419 GCF_001527695.2 Protobothrops mucrosquamatus
TCTCAGAGAAAAGGTGGCGGAACTCAAACCTGGCCACGCCCTCATCAAACCCTAGGACCGCCCCTTTAGAGAACAGGAATGCAAGTAAAATTTGGGAGGGGCTATTTCCGGTGTGGGAGGGGCTATTTCCGGTGCGGCCGGCCCGGAAAAAGGTGCCGGAACGCGGTTCCGCCGCGTTCCGGCTGAAAAAAAGCCCTGGGTCTCTGGGTCTAGAACTTCCTGTTGAAGTCTCTCACCAGGATCCACCGCACTTTGCAAACTGCTTTTCTATTTTCTGCAGAATAAACTCTTTTTCTTACCAATCCAATTTTGTTGGTATTTTAATCACGTTTCCAACAATATTGCATGACCACTATACATTCTTGGGTTAGGTATGGTGATCAGGCATGGTGAAGAAAGTTGGCAGAAGTAGATAATGCCAGTTAGAACTGAGAGATGGTACCAGGCACAGTAGACAGGCTGATGCAGGGGGAGCAAGTAGTGACACATCTTCCCATTGATAGGATAATCAAAGTTGACTGCCCAGCTTTCTAGGCTCATAATTAAACAACATTTCATGCCAAATTTTGAATTATAAAGGGAACCCACTCCCCAGAATAAAATATTTCCTCAAGGACGATCTCCCAAAAGAGAAGAAAAGAAAATCCTCTAAGAATAGGCAGGAAACCTCTCCCATTTTTTCTCTGCAAAGACAACCCTCAGGCGCAGCTTAGGGAAACTATGTTTCCTTCAAAAGGATACAGTGCTTGCCCATTCATAAAACCGGAAAATACTGCACAGCTGAAGTGATTTCTGAATAGATGGGCCAATTAGATAAAGGGCTGAAATTGATTATGCAGGCTAGTGTCAAGTTACAAAAAACCCCAAACCATTTAGACTTAAATTTCCCTTTGCCCCAAGGACCAGTCATGACTTCATATACAACAAAAGAAAAACCTGCAACGGCAATTAGAGTATTGTCTCCAGCCCAAGAAACACGGAAAGAAAACATACTCACACATACACCAACATATCAATAACAAGCATATAACTTACTAACTCACAAGCCCAGTTTACCAGCTGTCCCCAAGAACACACTTGCTGTTATTGGGAAATAAACAGAGCCTCCTTTCCAGCAGCTCGACTTGCATCTTTTTGCACGCTGCTTTTCTTCCGGCTTGAAAGATGGACCTGAACTGATTCTCTCTATAGAATAAAAATAAATAATTTTGCCTTTGAATCTCAAAGAGCAAAATCAAGCCATTTCAGAAGCTTGAATTTACTATTTGAATCAGACATTGCTAATTCACAGAGGCCTAATTTCTCACTACGTGCACAAGATAAGATTATACTCCCACTACCAAGAATTCAACTTATATTTGATTTGTGTACTTTTTAGAAGATTAATAATCTGGTGGTATTTTTGAATGTCGTGTGAATTAGGTTGTTTATTTTGGGATATGTGTGTCAGCAGGTTTTTCTGATACTGTATACAGTAAACATGAAAATCTGAAGAAATCACTGAGAATGAACACCCTAATAATTCAGTGTTCTTCCTTTCAAACCGCCATCAAATGGAAATAAACAATCAAAGCAATCTGGTAGGGCTCTTTCAGACTAACAGAATTTATTAAAAGATTACATTTTGCTAAAAAGTACATCTTTAAAAAATTGTTAGTTTGAAGAGGTCTGTTAACATTTCTTCCATCTTGGGCTATCACTCCCTCAGTATCTTCAAATGGAAATTGTACGGCATCTGTGGAAACAATGCTGTCCTCCTGAGTCATGATTTGCCAGTTTATATTTAGGGATGCTTGTACCAGTCTAGAGCAAATAATAGAAGAGTAGCCAATGCAAATAAATGACGGAGGGAGATTTTGAAAGATGCAATCTCAAAGTCTGCATGTAAAACAGGAATCTCACTGATATGGGCTTCTAATTTGATATACACACTAATAATTTTTTGCTGCAAAATGGCCCTATTTAGGGTAGGTATTTAGAATCCCAAGGCTTCCTTAAAAGCACATTTGGTTATTCTGCAATAAAATTTAGAAGTTCTTAAGTCTTGTCTGCTCCCCCCCCCCCCGCTTCTTGCATCACAGCTGTACAGCCTTCAGTAGCCAGTTTGAATTCTGGATAGGAAATCAAATAAACAAAACAAAAGCCTTATGCTATCAATGGCATACATGTCCTTATGCTCAAGAAAAAAATGGAAAAAAGAATTTTCAAAGGGAACATAAGTAAATTATCAGTCATGAAATTCATATTTAAATGGGATTTGATGGCATTTTTAAAAAACTGACACTGCGTCTGCCATGGATATTTTGGCCAGGGAATGTGGCTTTGCTCTGATGTACCAAATCAGGACTACAGGAAGAAGTAGAGTTAGGACTTTCTATAACTTTTTGCTGACATCTAGGAATCATCTGAGGTTTTCTAACCTAGATCTGTCAATTTTAATTGTTTACCTCCCTGAGTGTTCTCTGAGTGGAAAAGCTGGCTATAAACATATTTGCATACATCCAAATTTAAAAATATATTTTTAGAGTGCAGTTAATGTTTTGATTTTGATCTCATTTTTGCTGCTACGATGTATTCCTATGACTATAACTCTCTCTTTATTATCACCATAAAAAAGAAACAAATTAGTATTTTTCATCTAAATCTTCTGGATGTATAATATCCAGCAAACTCCCATCCACTATAAAAAAATTTGCTCTGATCCTTCTAAGTTAGTAATTTCCTTCACAGGTACATATTGCTAATCATGCTGCCACTCAGATAATGAAAGTCACCTGAAAATATATAAAGGATGGAATTTGTGTTACACGATCATGACATTTCGTCTCTTCTCCATCCCTCATACTAATAATGTCTAATGTCTTTATTTCTATATATATGTTCAGTTTTAAAGGAAAAAATTCTAAAATTTGATGCTCCCCCAGGAGGTGCCTTCTCTGCTGTGGTGCTCACCTTATGGAGCATGCTTCCCCCTAAAATTAGACCAGCTCCATTCCCTTTGGTATTTCACAATGCCCTCAAGTCCTCCTGACATTGTCAGTCTGGGGTAACCAGGCAACCAGTTGGCTCCATCATTGAAGTGGCTGTTTTTATCCTCACTTTCTTATGGTTTGTCTTTTCATTGTTATGATAGTTATTAATAATAGAGTTTTTATATTGTACACTTTTGTTTTATTTATTCTTCTTGATTTTGTTTCCTGTCCAGAGTTGCCTTTGATGAGATGGGCTGCTGCATAAATTTGATTAAGTAGTAAGTAAGTACGTAAGTACGTAAGTAAGTAAGTAAGTAAGTAAGTAAGTAAGTAAGTAAGTAAGTAAGTAAGTAAAATATTGACTCAAAAAGCATTTCCACTAGATTCAAACTTCTGACCATGCTCTAGTAGAATTCTTAATTTCCCTGATGTTTTCTCAATATGTACAACAATATAGTGATATTGTAGGATATAAACCAACAAACCAACCATCAAATAAATAAGACTACCTAGGCTGCAATTAGTAAAATGAAAAAACCCTTTTTTCTGTAGTATTTGGGGTATATATTGCAATGCCCAGATTAGTAGAGGCCCATAATCTATGGGAGGGAGTTGGATTGTTTTGCTTATTAACTAGGAAACCTCCAATTATATGCTGGGGTGGGAAATGAGATGCCAATGTTTCTGTATTAATATTTTAATTATAAAATTAAATTACCTCAACAACCAAGAGACATAAATTCAAGGCCTTCCTTAGACATGTAAGCTGGCTGGATGACTTTGGGCTAGTCACTTTCACTTTGCCAAACCTACCTTACAGATTTGTTGTTGTCTTACCTAATACTGAAGAGACCAAATTATTCTACAAGAAAGACTATCTGAATAATAGAAAAGAGATATGGTAAGGATTGCTTTACATGACTAATACACAAAATAATTAGCAAACAAAACAGATAATAACAAGACTTGGCAATGTCTAAGAACAGGAATGTTGAAGAAAGAGACAGAGGGACTAATTCTGGCTGCAAAAGACCAAGTCTTAAAAATAATGCATACAAACCAGAATTGGGAAGACAGAACAGACAGCAAATCATGCCTTTGTAAAGAAAAAGTAGATGTCTTAGTCAGCTGCTGTAAGAAGATTGCAGAGATTGACTACAAACAATGGCATGAAAAATAGCAACAATGGTTCATTGGAATATCAGTAAGCAAGAATTGGTGGGACCACCAGTTGTCTGCAAGCGAGAACTGGTAAGACCACAAAATAGACAAAGTAATAGAAAACGAAGAAACTAAAGTGATCTAGGACTTTAGAATTCAACAGAATTTTTTCTCCTTAATTTTTATTTGGACCTCTCTTTGATAAGCTTCCATCTGTTACTTCTTGTCCAGCTTTGGATGTTTTGGAAATAGATTGAGCCCCTCCTCTCTGTGACAGACCCTCAAATATTGGAATACTGCTATCATGTCTCCCCTGGTCCTTCTCTCCATTAGACTAGATGTACCCAGTTCATGCATTCTTTCTAGCATCTCAGCATCTTTTTTATATTATGGTGATCAACACTGGACACAGTATCCAAGTGTGGTGTTACTGGTGCAGTATAAAGCAATACTAACATTTCACATGATCTTCATATTATCCCTCTGTTGATGCAGCTTAGGATTGTTGCCTGATCATCTGGGATAATAAATGCATTATGTTATCTTTATGTAACATAACCTATTTTCTTACAGCGATACATATTATTATAACTGAAGGAGAAATGGGAACTGAAGGCTTACACTTTTTAAAAATAATAATAATATGGGACTGTAGGTTTTTGAACATGAGAAGTGGCATTGCAAGTTCACTTCCCTAGTGAAGCCCAAGGAGCACATTTTCAATTGCGCTCCGATTGGTATATCAACTTGCGCTTATTGTTAAGTTGGTGAAATCATTACCAATACAACTCTGCTGCTGGGCAGAAATGTAGATTGTAAATCAAGATAAAGAGACATAGCTTTGTATATGTAAAGTAAAAACTAAAAGCTTTCCTTCCTGCAAATGCCTTCTTCCAGCCTGGGATCTAAGGAGAAAGCAAAGA
Source organism: Protobothrops mucrosquamatus (assembly GCF_001527695.2). NCBI lineage: Eukaryota > Metazoa > Chordata > Lepidosauria > Squamata > Viperidae > Protobothrops > Protobothrops mucrosquamatus. The sequence continues at coordinate 224,846 of NW_015387384.1, forward strand.
GCAAAGTTTCAACTGATTCTAAGCTTTATATCCCTTACCACAGTACTAATAAGGGTATCTGTACATTGTAGCTAGTTTTTATTTGGTTGGAAAACATATAATTTGATAGTACTAAAAACAACATTTATTGTTAAAGAGGCGATAAAATCAAGTTAAGGGAAAACGAATTATAAAGGAGAAAACAGCACTAGGAGAGTGTCACATGCTCTACAAGTCAGTGATGTATTACAATATTATAATAAAACACTCACGTAGATTGGCCCCACAGTGTATTCAGCAGGACAAGGGTTGAAAGTCTTTGCAGACCAAAGTAAGTGGATCGCTTGAAACTATCATATTCAGCTCCCTATAAATAAACCACAATGTCAAAGTGGCAATATTACTCCTGCACGTATATGTAAAATTCCAAGCTTGGCTTTACCTATCTCCATTGAGAGAATCGGAGTGAGCAACAGCTGTCCAAACAAAGCCATACATTCTGCAGTTGAAAAAAGAGGGTGAAGATGAGTTATTTTATAGAACTGAACCTTCTAGATGGGGTGGTCTACCACTCTGGTTTAGGAATTCAGAAAACAATGAAACTATTTTGAAGGACAAAGACAAGAAACCTGCACAACTCCCTCCCACATTCTCCAAAAAGACTGATATTAAGAAATGGAAGACTCATACATCTTACAGGTGTTTCCCTTTCAGTGAAATAATTACATTAATGTTTGAATGTTTTCATAAGCCCATAAACGGCCTGCTCTCTTTTTCCAATGCGAGCTCCAGAAGACAGATTCCCAGATTCTTCTCTTGCAACAATCCAAAAGGCAATCAAATCATTGAAGACTACCTTTGGTGAGGGTCATTGCTGTTCAGAAAATTAACACCATTTGCAGAGAAGACAAAAGGCAACAATACTTTATTTTTCATTCCAAATTTGGGAGAAGTATGATATAGGCACTTCTCTCTTTATCTTGCTACCCATTTACAGTATTTTGATATAAGCTTTATAAATTTCTTCTACATTGGTAAGCTTTAAAATCCATAGGATATTACACACAAAAGAGGAGAAATCATAGGAACAATGACAATAAGAATATCATGATGAGCTTTAATGGTTCAAAGCTTGAGCTATTAATAGTAATTAAGAACTGTGGCTATGCCCAACTTTTGCAAAATAGGTGACCCACTCATTGATTTAACTAAAAATACCAAATCCAATGCAATAATATGGAGGAATGTATGGCAGGCTTCATTTGATTAGCTGAAGGCAGCAGCTTTCCTGTGCTGAAAACACAAACTATGGCCAACTATTTACTCTTATTATAGATGTTTCAAAGATATTTGCACTTAATCATAGATAACATTATTGGGTCCAAGTCATGTGGCAATTTTTCCACAGTGTTTATCAGGAAAATGTTATCGGAGAGGGAATTATACTAAATGTATTGAAAAAGGAGTACTATGCCACTGGCTATGCTTGGAAAATATATGTGGGGTATGGGTGAGGGGTTGCTCTGAACTGAAAACAAGTCAATCAGATGCAACACATTGGTGTTTGTTTTTTTTTACAAAGGTAGTGGTTTTTATTCCCTAATCTCAGTTTAAAACTGGTTTGGTTGATAAAGATTTTTTTGAGTCTAAAAATTACTGCCCTCTTTCGGGAGAGGCAGGGCTGGGATTGAGGCTGAGAGCAGGATTTTTAAGGATTTTTGTTCCCATCAAGGACTACGAAAAAGCAAAATGATTGGCAAATGTTTTAAGTGCTCAGAATGTTATGCAGTATTTGAGGTAAATGTCAACCTTCAGGATCACTTTCATTTCTGAAAAACTTACTGGTTTATTGAATGCATGGCATAGGCGAAAGAAAACTAACTCTAAAATCTCAAGGCATCTAACCATAGGATATAACAATGACATTCCCAGCCAAATCCCCCAGATGTTCATGTAGTACATGTAAACAAATTCTCTTTGTTATGAGAACCATCTGCTATCTTCTTCACACCTGCTAGAATGTCCTTGAAAGTTTTCCAGACAGCCTTCTCTCTATACACACATATATTAAGTACTGTCTTATAGTCAATTTCCCTTCCTTCACTGAGGTTGGTTAGGGTATTTGGAATGGAATTTCCTAATTAGCCTACCTGCTCTAACATTTGCAGCTACCATCCACTGTGCCTCAGCTAAGGATTATCCTTTCCATTTTACTGCAGCTTCCCCCTGCAATATCTAGAATTTAAGATCTCTTTAATTTCATAATGCCTTTCCCCCTTCACTAAAATTGGAAACGGAGGTGATTTTCCAGTTGCTCTGAATCTTGAATCTTGAAAAGGCTTCAATAAGCTTCAGTGAAACACTGGGTATATCGGTTTAAAGCAGGGGTGTCAAACTTGCAATGTCGTGTGACGTGTCGTGACGTATCGTGACTTTTTTTCCATTGCCAGCAATGGAGTAGGCGTGGTTTCGCCATGATGCATCCAGCCCGTGGGCCGGCAGTTTGACACCCCTGATTTAAAGACTCTAACTATAACTTCACTGTAACTGGGTAGATAACCCCTATGATGGTAAAAGGACCTATATATTTCGGTCCTATTTTTCTACTTGGTATTCTTAAGTTCAGATATTTTGTGGATAAATATACTTTATCTCCTACTTTAAACATTTTTGGGTGGCTTGTTTCTTATTTGCCTGTTTGCTTGTTTTTTTTTCTTTTTTGCGCCTGTTCCAGAGCTTTGTGCACCCCTGGCTATGTGCTTTTTATATTATCCATCCACATGTTTAAAGTAGTAGAAGAGGGAATGTTTTGAGGGATTTCAGGCATAGTTACATATTCAATCCCAGAAGTTACTTTAAAAGGTGAAAAACCAGTACAGCTATGTACTGCATTATTGTATGCCACTTCAGCAAAAGGCAATAAGTCTGCTCAAGCATTCTGTTGATAATTTACATAGCACCTTATATATTGTTCTGTCATTGCATTAGCTCGTTCAGCCACACCATTGATCAGATGAACTCTCTCCAAAATCTTGCAGTGAATTGTACTCCTTGGTCTGATATAATTCAGTTAGGTACTCCATGCAGCCTATAAATAGGCTGCACAAACATTTTGGCTAGCTTTCTAACTGAAGGAAGCTTTGGACAAGCTACAAAGTGTGCTTGTTTTGAAAATAAATCAACGATTGTCCATATAACAGTATTTGTACCACTCTCCAGTAATTCCACTATGAAATCCATTGCTATTTCTTCCCAGGGTCTTTTAGGGTCAGTTACTGGTTGTAATAAACCAGGGTTTTTTCCAGACAACCACTTCATGGATGCACAAACCATGGAACTAGTTACATAGGCTTTGATATCCTTTTTCCTTTTTGGCCACCAAAATTGTCTTTTCACAAGATGAAGAGTTTTTACAAACCCAAAACAACCAGATTTTTCATCATGGGCTCAGCTTAACACCAACATTCTTTGACTATCTGGAACATAGACTTTAGACCTTTCCATGCCAGACCTTTTTTTTAAATCATAAAATCACTTTTATGGGTTTGAAATCAACTATCTTGTTCCATAGCCTCCTTAAATTTCTGCCTCAGTGGATCCAAGGTTAACCAGGATGGTTTTCCCCTGCACTGAACCCCTTCCATTGGTGCAGCAAGCTGGCTGGAAGGGATTATAGAATTTATCACTTCCTCTTTGGTACTTTTGTATTAGGCATTCATGAAAGGGCATCGGCTAAAATGTTTTTTTCTCAAGGTATGTAAAGGAGACTAAAATTAAATCAATTAAAATATTGAGCCTATATGACTTCTTTAGGAGACAGTTTCCTTGGAGTCTTCAAAGCCTCTATGTTTTTATGATCTGTCCACACTTCAAATGGAATTTTGCTACCCTCCAGGAATTGTCTCAATGTTACAACCATAAAAGCTTCCTTTTCCCACACAGCCCATCTTCTTTCAGTATCTGATAGCTTCTGAGAAGTATACACACACGGTTGTAATTCTAACTAACCCATTCAAAAGCATCAACTTCTCCCCTTACTATAATGGCAAGATAAAAACAAAGAAGCATGTAGCTGCCAAACTTTCACTCTTGACTGTAAAATTGTCCAGTGTAAAATAAAATAGAATGATTATTTCTGATTGCTGAATGTTTGTGGAGATTCTCAGTCATACAGGTCATATTTGTTTCAAATGTGCTTTTTCCAAAAGGCAACTGGACTGTTTTTTTCCTTGAGGAGGAAGAACAAAACATTTCATTACTCGTTCAAGAAGCTTCATCAGTTCTGATGGCGAGGGGGATAGAAGGATAGGTACTGACAGTTGAGACTGGATGGTGGGATGGATGGAAGAATAGGTTTTGACTGGAGTTTTTTTTGAGGGGGGAATGGAAAGATAGTATTTCTTTGCAGTCATCTGATCATTAGCACTCTCTTTGAGAGCTTTTGAGGCCACTTGGGGGTTTATCTTTGCCCCAGGGTCACCTGAATCAGAGTGCAATTGGTTGTGGAACTGCTGTAAGGGCTGTGTTGTGAATTGGAAATAAGTGGTGTCTTATCCCTCCCCCTTGTTAAGAGAGGGCTGCTCAATGTTAGCATAAATGGCCTCTTTTACCCCTCTTTCAAACCAATGATCAATGAATGAAGCAAACCTTTCAAATGTTCTAATTTCTGAACTACACTATTGTTGATATATCAAAAACTTGATTTGTTTATTGTATTGGATTTGATTTTTTGCAGCCACATTACACTACTGAGTGTAAGGCCCCACTTCAACCCACATCTTAAGAAAGCAGAACTCTTGGAAACAATCTCTTCTGACAGGAACTTTTATTAAGAGTAGTTGATAGCAGGCATACTAGACAGGATCTGAGGGATTCCCTTACAGATCGATGTTTTAAAGTGTCCCTAAGCAAACCCCACCCCACAGTTCTTCTGGGTGATTCATACTGGCAAATTCCTAGGTGTTAAATCCAGGAAAGATAACTGTAAGGACCCACCTCACATTGCATCTTAAGAAGACAGAACTCTTGGAATATTTCTTCCAACAGGCATCTTTATTAAGAGAAGATGGTTGCAGGCGTTCTAGACAGGACCTGAGGGCCCACCCCTACCATTCAAGGTTTTAAGTGTTCCCAAGCAGCCCCCCACCCCACCATCCTTCCAGCGACAATCCCAGGCATTACATTTCCACCCCATTTTCCTCACCGCCGGCGGAAGGGAGACTTCAGAGAGTAGCACATGAAAGGTGATGGCCATATTATTATGGTCAGTCCTCTTGGTGAGATCCACATTCAGTCCCTTTGAAGTTTTAATGAAGGAAGTGAGAGCCATAAACCCCTTTGCTCATTCCCCTTCCCCTTCGTAGTATGACAGAATCCAGAGAGGGCAGAAATGGGGTTTTCCATAGTCGATAACTAGAGATGAAATATAATTGGATTCTTACATCCTGCCCCCTTAAAAATAAGAGAGATCCAACTGAAAAGAAAACAAAACAGATATAAAAGTTAGTCTGGCTTGTTAGGATACTCTGTATGAAACTTCTTTAATAGCTTCGGGGCTCTGACATGACGTTTATGGACCCACTCGTTTTGTGAGGCAGGGGGTGTTTCCATGCTACTAGGTACTGAGTTGCTCCATGATATCTCCTAGAATCTAGGATTTCCTTTATCTCGAAGTGTTGTTTGCCCTCCACCATGATTGGAGGTGGTGGGGGGGATTTTTGGCCGTAAAGATGACTGATGCTCTCTTTTCAGCAAGCTGCAATGAAAAATTGGGTGTATTTGCCTGAGAGTTTGGGGTAATTCTAATTCTACTGTTACTGGGTTTATGATTCTTTTAATTGGAAAAGGCCCTATGTATTTTGGTCCAAGTTTTTTACAGGGTTGTAGGGACTTTAGGTATTTTGTAGATAAGTACACCATTTCTCCTATAATGAATGGTGTAGGCTCAACCCTTTTTTTATTGGCTTGTGCTTTATATGCCTGCCTAGCTTCATCTAGTGCTTTTCTAACTATTGGCCAGGTGTTTTGTAATTGTTCCATCCATTTGTTTTACAAATGTAATCCAGACAACAAACACACTGTTCACCAATTATTAAGTGATTTATGTTTTAAAAAATCAATGATATATTACAAAAAAAAAGAAATCATGTGATTCCTTAAGAGGATATTTTCTAGGGCTGTGAAAAAAATTGAATCAAAGTGAAGTAGATGCTTCCAATTCCATTATTTAGCAGCTGTGGAAATGTTTTTTTTTTCTAATTCAGTTCAGACATCTGGATCAAAACAATGGAATTCAACAACTTCCATACTGATTTTCTAAAAACTATATTAGTGAAATTGTTAATTTTTTGAAATAATTTCATAAATTGAATTGAAAATCAGATTTTTGCCTGATTCATGCAGGCATATATTGATGAAGGATTGCCAAACCTTCTAGAGCAGGGCTTTTTAACCGATGGTATGCATACCACTGGTAGTACTTTAGCACCTGGCAGGTGGTATGCAACCCCTACCCAAATGTAGCAGGGAGGGAACCAGCTAAAGTGGCGCCGCACAGACCTGGAGGAGATCAGCTGGAGCTGCAGTGTTCGGCAGAAGCCCCAGGAGCTGCACGTGCGGCTGCATGCTGGTTGGAGCTTCTGGCACACCGGAAGAGAAAAGGAGGAAGAGGAGGCAGAGAGAGGAGAAGCTATAAAAGGAGTAGGTTTGGGCAGGAGAAAAAAAAACAAATGGAGAAAGAGAGAGAAGAGAAGAGACTTTTGTTAGTGAAGCGGTGAGGAGAGAGCGAGCAAGCGGCCTTTGCGAGTGAAGGGTTAGTGAATGGAGCAAGATAGAAACATGTGCAAGCAACTTGTGTGTGAATGAGAGCAAGAGAGAAGCTTGTGCGAGCAACATCTGAGTGAATGAGAGCAAGAGAGAAGCTTTTGCGAGCAATGTTTGAGTGAATGAGAGCAAGAGAGAAGCTTTTGCAAGCAACATGTGAGTGAATGAGTGTTAATACTGCAATGACTTGTACTGAAGCCATTTTTACTTCATTTTCAGTTGCCACATATTTGGAAAGGAGTGAGTGAGTGGAGTTCTGAGTTAGCCAAAACACTTTCATGTATGGGAACCAAGGTCATTACTGATAGGATTTTGGCGGGCTGGAAAGCTGGGAGGAGTGTCCATGTTTTCAGTAATTGGTGAATGTGATTTATGACATCTAATTGGGGTGGAAATTGCAACTTGCAACTTTGTAACCAAGGGGAGGGGAATTTAGTCTTGGGTTCACCTTTGTATGTGCCGTTATTTTGTAGCCAAATAAAAATGTTCTTTGAGGAAGAATTCCTTTTAAAAGAAGTTCTTTTAATTGGTCTCATTTACCAGAACCATGACATTAACCCAAGACTCAAAACTATTTTAATACCACAGGGTCCTGAGCTCCAGTTACCTACCCAAAGCCTTGGGAGGACAACAAAGACTCAGGGAAGATTCCATCATGGAGAAAAAGGAAGAGTTTGTTACTAGCCTTGAAGCTACAGCAACCACATCAGCAGATGGGGTTCAGGCCATTATCCTGATAGAGAGTGCAACTTTGGTGGTTCTGGCAGCCAATGCAAGATCAAAGGAATGGGAGATCCAGTTGGAACCATTATTGCTGTCAGAGGGAGTCCTATCTATCAGAGACACTTGGCATTCGGAGACAACCCAACTGAAAAAAAGTTCAGAAAAGGCTGCTGAAGCTGAATTCCTGCTAACTGCTTCTCACGAATCACGCTCTTCGGATCGAAGAGGTGCCAAGTGACTAACACCTTGGGATGAGTCGGATGAGTGAAAATATCTGACTGCAATCCGGAGCCAGTCTGTTGAATGGTTAAGGGAGAGGTTTTAAGGTCTGGAGGTTGGAGGAAATGAGCAAATCACCCGGCAGTTACTTTCTAGTGAGCGGGATGACCGATGCCCCCAAGACCATCCCTAATCCAGGCAAAGTCCCAGTCCCATAGCTGGGGCACAAGCTGCATCCCCAGGACCAAAGCCACCAGCTTTAACTTCAAGTCCAGTGCAGAGGCAAGCCTGGAATGGTGTCAGTGTTGCAATAGCCCCAACTGCCGTTGGCAGCCTGCCAGCCCTGATCGCTGTCAATGCTATGCTAGTCCTGACCATCGGCAATGGTATGTTAGCCCTGATCGGTACCACTGCTATGCGAGCCCTGACAGTACCCATGCCAGATCAGCCCTGAATGTTATCGACATAGAGCAAGCCCCGATTGCTGCCAATACCCAGATAGCCCTGATCGATATCCACGTTGGGCCAGTCCAGATTGATATCGGCACATGCTAGTCCTGACTGTCCATCGTTACAGACTTAGCCCCAATTGACACCCCCGGTGACTTAGCCCTGAATGTTGCCAGTGCCACACCAGTCCAGGGCCCCTGCCAAGAGCTGATAGAGCAGCGGGACTCCCACAAGATCAATTGCAACAGTTGGGTTGCTGCAGGCTCTCTTAGATCGGCAGTGACCTGCAGAAGTTCCTCCTTTCAAACCCACATTTGATGGTGACCCCGAGAAGTTAACTTTCTTCTTAAATCAAGTGCGCTCGCACATGAACAGGAATGCCAGTGCTTATCCAGACTCTGCCACTATGGTCAATATGGTAGTGGCAAACTTGGAAGGAGAGGCAGCAGACTGTTTGAACGGCTTGTACAACGAGCAATCACCTGAGCTATGGGACTACAACTTGTTTATCCATGACCTAAGGACCAGGTTCAAGGATGGATCCATAGCCCTGCAAGCTGAAAAAGATATCCATAAGGTGAAACAGAGGAGTCGGCCAATGAAGGAATATGTGCATGAATTCCGGAGAGTGGCTGGCAGAACTGTGCAGTGACCTGAGTGGTCACTGGTTCATCATTTCAAGTCCGGATTGGACCCAGATCTATTCCAGGCATACATCTACAGGGGGATCCCTCATCAACTCATGAGTAGTATTGCATGGCCATGAATTTAGACATCGAGTTAAACTGCTACAGGAAGCCACCGACCCCTGGACCTAGACTGAGACCAGATCCAGCGAGATGTCAGCTGCCCCAGTGAACCCCACTGACTGGAACTACTGGAGCTCCAAAGGCATCAGCTGTACCACCAATCAAATGTTTCAGATGTGGCCAGCTGGGTCACTGAGCAGCTGTTTGTCCAGTTCCTTTTCCCCCTGCAAAAAAGCAGTTCAACTACACCAGCTAAACAAAAAGGAAGCTCGTGATCCACTGGAGAAAAATTGAGTTGGATTAACCAAGAGCAAGCCACTCAAGTCACCTCTCCTATTCAAGAGAAAACCGAGGATCCGCCTGAGGCCACCCTTTCACCCTCTTCATATGACAGCGATGATGAGTGTTCTGTCCCCGTCTGACACACACACCCAAACAGCCAGCCGAGGGTTAAATAATTTCTCCACACTCCACGCCACAGATAAGAAACTTGGCAGCAGCTCCGTATCTGCCTGCCAAGAACTTTTACTCAGAGAACACAGAAACAAAAAACAATACACACAGTTTGAAATTCAATCCACAGCAAACTACTTCACCAGAGATTTAGCTTTGTCCGTCACAGAGTCCAAATGGCCACCACCTCCCTTTTATAGCCTGTGGGGTGTGGTCCAGTGACTCAGCTTAATCTCTGCCACGTCTCCTTTTCTGCTGCGCACGCTTGTCGCGCCTACGCTGGCGTGGATCCAGCCACAACGTATCTTCATCACTATCCGAAACACCTGGCTCCTGGCCAATCTCAGAAACACCTGGCTCCTGGTCAATCTTTTCTCCGTCGGGAGACACCTGAGGCATTGCCAGAGAGGAGGGTCCTGGAGAGGGAGGCCTGGCCATCTCCTCTCCTTCATGTTCAGAGCCTTCTTCCTCCGATAAGAGGGGCTCACAAGATGGAGCCACAACAATGAGGCAGAAAACGACCCGATGGTGAGTCAGCCTGTACCACCCTTTTTCCTCTCTGCTAAGCTCTTGGTCCCTAAGATAGAAGCACGGATGGACTTACATGTGCTGATAGACTCTGGGTGTTCACAATGCCTAATCAACCTCCCTACCATTCTCAAATTAGGCATCAGAGCAAAAAAGCTTTCCTCCCCCATGAGGTTCAAACAGGCAGATGGGTCCTTACTGGGCAGAGTCCTAGTCACCCACCTAACTGATCCAGTTCAACTAGAGCATTGGGAATTTATCCGGTTTGTAGTAGTCCCCAAAATGACTGAGGCAGTAATCTTGGGATTAGCCTGGTTGGACAAGTGGAAACCTTTAATATGGTGGGAGAATGGAATGAGAACCTTGAGTTTAGCCATAGGGCCATTACCCCCCAACCCCTCTAATGACACCAGCGGAATAGCTGAACTGCCATCCAAGACATTAAAAGTGGCGGCAAATCCCCTGCCAGGAATGCCTCTCATTCCCAGCAAAATTGAGACTTGGCTGAAGTGTTCGGCGAGAGGGAATGTGACATCCTACCCACCCATAGAACCACTGACTGTGCCATTGAGATTTTACCAGGGGCTAAATTGCCAAAGCCGAAGATGTATGCAATGACCCCCCCTTGAAGTGGAAGAATTGAGGGAGTATATTGATAAGAATTTGGTGAGAGGTTTTATTGAACCCGCAAAATCCAAAGTGGCTGCCCCCGTACTTTTTGAGGAAAAAAAGGATGGATCGCTTAGACCAGGGGTAGGCAACCTCGGCTCTTTTATGACTCATGGACTTCAACTCCCAGAATTCCTGAGCCAGCTATGCTGGCTCAGGAATTCTGGGAGTTGAAGTCCATGAGTCATAAAAGAGCCGAGGTTGCCTACCCCTGGCTTAGACTATGCATTGATTTTAAAGGATTAAACGCTGTTAGTGAGAAGAATATGTACCCCTTCCCCTTAATGAAGGACATGTTAGTCCACCTGGCTTAAGGACAAATTTTTACCAAATTAGATCTAAGATAGGCGTATTATCGTGTGAGAATAAGAAAAGATGATGAATGGAAAACTGCCTTCAACAGCCCCTTGGGTAGTTATCAGTTCAAAGTCATGCCTTTTGGATTACAAGGAGCTCCTGCTGTGTTCATGCAGATAATCAACCAGGTGTTGCATGATCATTTATATAAAGGGGTTTTGGTGTATCTTGATGACATCTTAATTTACACAGAGACTATGGCAGAACATACAGTTTTAGTACGAGAAGTATAAAAAAACTGCGTGCTAAACTCTATGCCAAACTCTCAAAGTGCAACTTCCACCAGGCACGTTTGGATTATCTGGGTTACAGAATTTCCAGCGAAGGCATTGAAATGGATCCAGCTAAAGTAAAAGCAGTGATTGAATGGCAGCCCCCACGAACTCGGAAACAGCTCCAAAGTTTTTTTGGGATTTGCTAATTTCTACCACCAATTTATCCCTTCATTTGCTGAGATTGCTTTGCCCCTTACAGAACTATTAAAAACTGGCAAAGTAAACCACAACCAGGTCAACCCCTACACAGGTCATTAAAGTGCCAAGCCGCTTTTGAGAATTTAAAAAGACTGTTTGCTGCAGAACCAATTCTCAAACACCTTCATCCTGAGGAGCAATGTGTTATTCAAGCTTATGCCAGCAATGTGGCTGTGTGGGCAGTGCTGTTACAAAAAAAACCATGAAGGAAATTTACAACCCTGTGCTTACACTTCGAAAAAACTCACTGACACAGAGCGGAGGTGGGCCGTTTGGGAGAAGGAAGCCTTTGCAATCAGATGGGATTTATTGACTTGGTGTCATTTCCTAGAGGGGTGCAAGGTGCCTTTTAAAGTATGGACTGATCACAAAAACTTAGAGGCACTGAAAACTCCCTGTAAACTGTCTCCCAAACAAGTACGTTGGGTGCAATATTTTAATTGTTTTAACTTTACCCTGAAATACATACTGGGTGGAAAGAATTTCTTAGCTGATGCCCTCTCTAGACTGCCTCAATATAAAAGCCAACATGAACAAGTCATAGATTCTATTATGCCACCACCTCAAGTTATTTCTCAAATAATCCCTGGGAAACAATGACATGTGAAGTCCACTAACCCAGACAACCCATTGACAAAGAAATTAAAGCAAAAACTGAAAAATGACAAATGGCTCAAGGAGGGGAGTTCAATTTACAACCAGATTTTGGAGGGATTTTCTTTTTTTAAATAATATTTTTATTAATTTTCTAATTTTACATTTAGGTATTTAAAAAGCAATGTGGTGGCTGGGTTAATCAATAGTTCACTAACATGCAAAAGTTTTTAGTACATATCTCAAACTACAACCTCAAATATTTCCTCTCTTTTTCCCTTAATATCTACTATCTCATATTTAAGCTAATGCAGTTCTTATTATATCAACTATATAAAAACATCATTATTACATTTATCAATAAAATTTTAGCTTATACATATCTTAATTAGTTTTACATTTAATCTTTACATTCAATAAATGTCCTGTTATTAGTTTTTCCCAATTTTTTGTTTCCCATCAATATTCAAGTTTAACATTTGGTATTTATAATTTCCAGCTTTTAGGTAACCAAAGTTTCCTTTATCTCAATTCATAACAGAAGCTAATATTCAAAATACACATCTTATCTATTTAGGTATAATCTTGTTCTATTTCCTAAAAATTATCTATTTCCCCCCATCTTACATCGTCCAGTTCAGGGGTCAGCAACCTTAAACACTCAAAGAGCCACTTGGACCCATTTCTCACAGAAAAGAAAACATTGAGAGCCACAAAACCCTTTTGACATCTAAAATGAAGATAACACTGCATATATCCTTTTTTACATTTATGCTATGTATAAAAAAACTATAGTATGTTGCATTTATGAAATCAATGAACTGCTACAAAGAAAACAAATTTTTATGCCGGAGAAAGAGGGGAAAAAAAAAACCCTTTCTCCTTCATCCCAACAGGTGAAAACAATTTTAGTAGCTTATCTACCATTTTTAAATACGGCATAATTATCCCCAAACCTCATCTCTTAATTTAAAAAAATCAAAATATTTCATTAAATGTTCTTTACTAAAAGTTCAGTAAGGACAATATATATTCATATTGTCTCTCTCTCTCTCTCCTCTTCCTCTCTCTCATTCCTCTCCCTCTCTTTCTTTCCCTCTCTCTCTTTCTCTCTCTCTCTTTCTCTCTCTCTCCCTCTCTCTCTCTCTCTCTCCTCTCCCTCTGTCTCTCTCTCTCCTCTCCCTCTCCTCTCTCTCTTTCCTCTCCCTCTCTCGCTTTCTCTCTCTTTCTCTCTCTCTCCTCTCCCTCTTCTCTCTCTCTTTCCCTCCTTCCCTTTCTCTTTCCTCTCTCTCTCTTTCTCTCTCTCTCTTTCCTCTCTGTCAGAATCCAGTTATATTTCCTTTCTATCTATCTTCTCTGATATAAAACCAATTCTTACCCTCTCCTGGATCCTGCCATACTCCTAAGGGGGAGGGGGGTATGCATGCGGGCTTTATTACTTTCACTTCCTCTAGTCACTACAAAGTAACCTTTTGTTTATTCGCCTTCAGATATGCTAACCATCACAATGTAACCATTTGCCTTTCATCCTCTGAACTTCTCCTCCTTACCGGCCAGCTAGGAAAAGGGGGGGTGTGAAAAGATACAGCCTGGTTTATTTATCCATCATCAAAATCAGGTGTGAGGAGCTGTTGAATGATCATGCACAACGGAACCGGATTGATGTTATCTTTCCTGGATTTAACACCTAGAAATCTGCCGGTCTGAAATGTCCAGAAGAACTGTGGGGTGGGGATTGCTTAGGACACTTTAAAACATTGATTTGTAAGGAAAACCCTCAGATCCTGTCTATCATGCCCCTCACGAACTTACTAAAAATGAAGGGAGCATCCTCAGTAAAACCTAGCTAGCCACTAAAATGGACAATGGAATGCCAAGCGGCGTTTGAGAGATTAAAGAGACTCTTTTTTGCCGAACCCATACTGAGGCATCCAGACATGGATAAGCCCTTTGTAATACAGGCATATGCAAGTGATGTGGCAGTGGGGGCTGTACTATTACAAGAAAAATATCAAGGGGTATTGCAACCATGTGCATATACATCAAAGAAACTCACCAAAATGGAACAGCACTGGCTCATGTGGGAGAAAAAGGCATATGGGATACGTTGGTCATTACTTACGTGGCGCTATTTCCTTGAAGAGAATAAAATCCCTTTTCAGGTGTGGACAGACCACAAAAATCTGGAAGCCTTGAAAACACCCAGGAAGCTCAACCCCAAGCAAGCCCATTGGTCCCAGCATTTTCACCAATTCCACTTTACGCTCAAGCACTTGCCGGGGGGGAAGAACTTCTTGGCAGATGCACTGTCTCGCATGTCCCAATATAATAGCATGTGAGCCACCGATTCTAAACCACTTATGCTGGAACCACAACTGGCAGCGCCAGTAACCACCAGAGCCCAAGCTAAATTAAAGCCGCAGCTGGGTAGCCAAACCGGAATCGAATTCCGGAAAACTTTGGAAACAGATGAATGGTTCCAGAAAAATAGACACGTGTGCACAATCAAGGACGGACTGCCTTGGGTGGGGGAAATGTTATATATACCAACCACCCAGAGGGTCACATTCATGCAGCTATGCCACGACACAAAATCAGCAGGGCATTTTGGATTTGTAAAAACATTACACTTAATTAAAAGGCAATTTTGGTGGCCATCCATGAAAAAGGACATAGAAAGTTACGTGGCCAGCTGCCCAACGTGCGCAACTGCCAAGAGGTTGCAAGGGAAATCACCCGGACTGTTACAACCAGTGGCGGATCCCTCAGCCCCCTGGAGGGAAATAGCCATGGATTTTATAGTGAAATTACCAGAAAGCAATGGAAACACTGTCATCTGGATGGTTACGGACTTGTTTTCCAAACAGGTGCACTTTATCCCTTGCCAAAAGATCCCCACTGCAAAAGCCTTGGCAAAACTTTTCATGCAGCACATTTACAGATTGCATGGGGTACCCGAACGCATTATATCTGATAGGGGAGTGCAATTTACGTCAGCATTTTGGAGGGAATTTTTATACCTCTTAGGAACTACTCAGGGACTGTCATCTAGTCATCATCTTAGGGGAATGGCCAATCAGAATGCTCAAACTCAGTACTTGAGCAATACTTAAGATGCTTTATTAATTTCCAGCAAACAAATTGGACGGTCCTACTCCCTTTCTCAGAAGTTGCCTACAATAATGCAGTCCACTCCAGCACAGGTTAGACTCCTTTTCAAATAGCTACCGGTCAAAGTTTCAACCCCATGCAGAACTAATCCCAAATGAACCAGCAATCCCATCACTGAAAGAATGGATAGAACAATTACAAAACAGCTGGCCAATAGTTAGAAAAGCCTTAGATGAAGCTAGGCAAGCGTACAAAGCACAAGCAGATAAAAAAAAGAGTTGAACCCACACTGTTCTGTTTCTTGCGTTGGTAAGCATTGAAAAGACAGAACTCACAAACAGGTACTTCTTTATTTGCAGCTAAACAGAACTCAGAACAAAATGGCTCCGCCCCTTTTTATACATTCGGCTTAGAGCGCTGTCAGTCAATCAATGCAATGTATTCTCCCACTCAAATGAATACTAATGATCAGCCAGACAGTAAGTCTGGCTAGCAGGATACGTGGTCTACTAACGGTTTCCTTGCACCTGCTCCTAGTTTAAGCTCAATACATAACACCCCTCCCCTCCTGATTCTTGAGCACATACGTACTATTTTACAATACTATATACGTTCCACACAATATCCATTATAACAGTCAATAATACACAACATTATAGGTCTTTCAATTTCAAAGGAACATACATAAGCATCTCAATTGTAATTAAATACATAAGCATTTACACTTGAAATGACAGAAACCTCACATAGTCCCTTAAAAACTTTGGCGGGCCTTTGGCCCACTCTGATCGTCTTGGAGCTGCTGCAAATGCCTGATCTGCAAGCTTGCCTGCCAGGCTCGACAGACCGGGACTTTGGGACCCGTTCGATATGGGTGAACTCGGATCGTGAAGGCTGGCCTGTTCCGGTAGACCCGAGCCTTTATCCATTTGACTTTGGCTGGCCTGTTCCGGTAGGCCCAAACCAGAGTTCTGCGGTGGGATGGAATTCCCCTGATCGGCATAAGAAGCTGGTTGGGAGCACTGTCCCGTTGGCACAAGGCCTGAGGTAGTAGTGGCGTGAAAAGCCGATTGAGAGCAATGTCCCATGGATGTAGTGCCCGAGTCAGGAGCCGCCTTGTTGGCAAAACCCCCGTTAGGTGAATGCAATGTCCCACTTTCACTGAGCGGCTGAGATTCACGATTGGGATCATCATCATCCTCCCCCCCCCGAGAGCAGAGTAAGGAGCAGAAGGGTGGCTAGGTAACCTCCACTGCAGCTGGTCAATGTGCCTGCGCAGCACACGACCATCCTCCAATGCCACTTCGTTTGAATGTGGCCCAGTAACCTTGCAAACCACAGCTACCACCCAGAGTTGTCCTGGCCCATAGTTGCGTGCCCAAACTGGATCACCCATTTGCAAGTGCCTTGGTGCCCTTGGCTGTTGCACCTGTGATGCCAGATTGATGTTATCTTTCCTGGATTTAACACCTAGAAATCTGCCGGTCTGAATCGCCCGGAAGAACTGCGGGGTGGGGGTTACTTAGGAGATTTTAAAACATCGATTTGTAAGGAAATCCCTCAGATCCTGTCTATCATGCCTGCTATCAATTTCTCTTGATAAAAGTTCCTGTTGGAAGAGACCGTTTCCAAGAGTTCTGCTTTCTTAAGATGTGGATTGAAGTGGTTCCTTACACTCTCTCCCCCCTCTTTCTCTCTCTTTCTCCCTCTCTCTTTCTCTCTCTCTCTTTCTCTCCCCCTCTCTCTCTGTTTCCTCTCCTTCCCTCCCTCCCTCTCTCTTTCCTCTCTCTCTCTTTCCTCTCCCTCTCCTCTCACTCTTTTTCTCTCTCTCTCTCTCTTTCCTCTCTCCCCTCTCTTTCTCCCTCTCTCCAATCTTCTGCTCACCTGGCCAGCTGGCCTCACGCTGTTCTCCGACAGGCTGACACACATTCTTATTGGGCTGGCTCTCTCCTGCCCTTGGCCTTCCAGGCCTCTTCCCCCACTAAGTAAGTAAAAGTGTGTGTGTAGGTGTGTGTGTGTGTGTGTGTGTGTGTGAGAGAGAGCGAGAGAGAGAGAGAGAGAGAGAGAGAGAGCTGCTGCTTCCTGCTTCCTGTGGAGATGCAGCAAAGGCAGGGAGCCCGCCCAATAAGCTTGTCAGTTTGTCGGAGAACAACGTGAAGCCAGCTGGTCAGGTGAGCAGAAGATCGAAGAGAGAGAGAGAGAGAGAGAAGGGAAGTGCAAGTGCCTCTCTCTGTCTTTCCCTCTCTCTCTGCAAATGCCAGAGGAGGACTGGGAGCCGCAGTAGAAGGCTGAAAGAGCCACATAGAGCTCCAGAGCTGTGGGTTGCCGACCCGCAGTCTAGTTAATAATACAGTATCCCCTTTAATAAATCAAAGTCTGATATATATATATATATATATATATATATATATATATATATATATATATATATATATATATATATATAT
>NW_015387384.1:244177-248353 GCF_001527695.2 Protobothrops mucrosquamatus
ACTGATGAAGGCAAAAAAAGCCAGAAATGGTCCATCTTAGTCTCCCAATTTAATTCTTTACTCTTTGTCAGAAAAAAGAAATTTGGATATAAAAATATTTCGCAGTTGCGACTTGAGCCTGCTCTATGCCCCTAGTTGGGGGCGGCAAGGCAAGAGATATTGTAAAAAGAGTAAACTGCAGTATGGCAGTTGAAAATGTGAAGGTGTTCACAATCAGGCCAATCTGTCTGAACTCCCTATATATATATATATATATATATATATATATATTGCCTGAGTTAATCAATAAATCAAACATATTCATAATATTTTTTTCCTTTCGGATCTAATTTTTAAGTATTAAACAAATAGCATCCTTATTTTTGACTAATTTCCAAATATTTTAAATTTAGTGACCAAACTTTCCCCTATCTCAACTTCTCCCTTTGACCCTCTAATTAGTAATATGAAATTCCCTCTAATAAATCAAAACCCCTATTTTCTTCAGCCTTATTCTGGCTTTCTTTCTTTGCCAACTAGCCTTTCATGTCAACGTTTTAAATCATCAAATAGATCTCCCTCTATTATTATATATATTGTTTGGAATAAGGGATAGAATTTTGTTGCCATTTTTTGGAAGGGCTAGCCCATTTGTATTCCTTAAATCATCTCCCTATTATTCCAAATCCCCATAATTGTCCTGGCATGTTTATCTTCCATTCAGTCTGTTCTTCTTCTTGCTCCTCAAATTTCTTCTGGTTTATATAGAAAGTCTTTTCCATTTTCAGTATTGTCAGTCCCTTTTCTGGATATTCTATTGACTCTATTTATTGGTCAATTGAGTCCTCTGTCTTAGTATTTGATTGTTCCACTTCTTCTGTTACCTTCTGCATTGTTAGTTCTTTAGTTGTAGTCAGAATTTGGGTTTGTATATCTAAGCTGACATCTTGTTCTTTTCTGTAACATCTTATTTTGTCACAAGCTGAAATAATGGTTTCATGTATTGCTTTCAACATGGAAAGAATCTTTTCCTGGTCTTCATCCATCTCTTTCACATATTTATAAATAGTCTTTTTTTTATTTTATTTTTTACCTTTAATACCTTTATTTTAAAATATTATAAAGCGCTACTTTATCTTGAAGGCTTTAAGAAGTGGCATATGTACAGTTTAACTTTTTTTTTTTAAATTTTTTTTATTATAAATAGTCTTTATAGTAGAAATCATTTGTCAAACAAGATTTTATAGGTATTTCATCATCTCATATAGTAACCAATATTCCTCAAATAGTAGTAGAAATCGTTTGTCAAACAAGATTTTATAGGTATTTCATCATCTCATATAGTAACCAATATTCCTCAAATAAAGAGATAGGAAGGCAATTCCCCACAAAGAACTCTGAAAGTCAGTAAAGGTTTACATTCACAGTTCAAGTAGGCCAGTTATGCTGCCCAGCTGTTCTCTTACAGCTGAGTTTCTCATAGGTTGTACCAAGGTCAGAAGAGTCTTATCTTAGGTCTGGGCTTTGAGCCAAGTCTCTTTTAGGAAATAACAAATTGTAATACCAAACTTTGCCACAAGATGTCACCGATGCCATTTAAAGTTTTTTAAGTCCAAAATTTTTATAATACTTTTTCCAATTTTATTTCTTTTTTGTAGATAAAAGCAAAAGTCTCCAATAAAAATAGGAAAATTTTTGGTCTCCAAGTTTCAGGAACATATAAATCCAATTAGATTAAAGTTAATCTTCTGTGTTTTAATTCCCCTGGGTAGTCAGTTGCCACTATTCTTAGAGGGTGGGATAGAAATTCCCTTCCCTCTCTCCTCACGGGGGAAAAGATACTTCAGGCAGCTTTTACAGAAAAAGAAAATACTTAGAGTAAAGAGAAGATCAGATCTCACCCAGTTTCATCCGCATTGCTTTCGAAGTGCTTGGTGGTAAGTTTGACTTTGGCTGTCTGCAGCCTAGTGATGGGCCATATTACTATGGCCAGTCTTTCCTCTGCCAGTTTGGAGGGCTGCCCCAGATCAAGCGGAAGGGCTGCCGCCCTCCTGAGATCAAGTGGGAGGGTCCCCTCCTTGTTCATCGCCCCTACAGGGTGACTTTTGACCCTTTCCAGGGTCCCCCAGCAGAGCAAAACCGAACGTGAAAGACAGAGCTCACCTTCCAGCACCCGCAAAATGTCCTTGGAGGGATTTTCTTAAACTGATTGGTTCCTCACAAGGACTGTCATCAGCTTTTCATCCTTCCACAAATGGAGCAGCTGAAAAAGTGAATGCAATGGTGGAGCAGTATCTTAGATGCTATGTAGATTACCAACAGACAAATTGGACTGATGTCCTCCCTTTTGCTGAAGTGGCTTACAACAACACAGTATATAGCAGCACTGGACTTATGCCACTTAAGATAGCCACGGGGAGGGGTTTTATTCCGATGCCTGAATACCCCCAGGACCTCCCTACCTCTCAAACATTAGATCAGTGGGTGTCTGCTTGAAGGGGTTGGAATAATACAAAGAAAGCTTTAAGAAAAGCCTCAGAGGTTTACAAAAAGCAAGCTGATAAGAAAAGAGCACTTCAGAAATCATTCCGTGTGGGGGGGAAAGGTTTATCTTTCTACAAAGTATCTAAGACTTAAGTTACCTAACAAAAAATTGGGACCAAAATACCTGGGACCCTTTCCTATAGTTCGGATCATAAACCCAGTCACTGTAGCAGTGTTTCATAGCAGTCTGTTAAAACCTTTCAGGGAGTCGAATTTGAGACCCCCTCCCAAACAAGCACCTGGCCCACTTGTGGTGGCTGGAGAGACTCATTATGAAGTAAAACACATTCTTGATGCTAGATTATACAAAGGCAAATTGCAATATTTAGTGCAATGGAAAGGATATCTGTTATCGGAAGCCACCTGGGTAAAAAGTACTGATGTGAAAGCTGATAGATTCATACGCAAATTCTATGACAAATATCCAAATAAACCAAGAGGGGACTCTTAACTTTTATTCTTGTTTAAATTGCAGGATTTCTCCTTTCTTTAAAGGGAACTGAATGTCAACACTGCAACGACCTGAATTGAAGCTATTTTCACTTCATTTTTGGTTGACACATATTTAGAAAGAAGGAGGGAGGGGGTGGAGTTCTGAGTTAGCCAAAACACTTTCATGTATGGGAACCAAGGTTATTATTGATAACATTTTGGCAGGCTGGAGAGCTGGGAGGAGTGCCCGCATTTTCTACTAATTGGTGAATGTGATTTATGACATCTAATTGGGGTGGGAATTGCAACTTGTACCTTTGTAACCAAGGGGAGGGGAATTTAGTCTTGGGTTCACCTTTGTATGTGCCGTTACTTTGTAGCCAAATAAAAATGTTCTTTGAGGAAGAATTCCTTGCCTTGAAGTTCTTCTAATTGGTCTCATCTATGGGAACCATGACAGACAGCAAGAGAGAAGCTTTTGCGAGCAACATGTGTGTGAATGAGAGCAAGAGAGAAGCTTGTGCGAGCAACGTGTGTGTGAATGAGACAAGAGAGAAGCTTTTGTGAGCAACGTGTGTGTGAATGAGAGCAAGAGAGAAGCTTTTGTGAGCAACGTGTGTTTGAATGAGAGTAAGCTAGAGCTTTTGCTAGCAAAGGGTGGGGGGAGGTTGTGAGCAAAGGGTGAGAGAAAAAGGGAAAGTGAGGGGGAGAAGGGAAAAAGAAAAGGCATTGACTTCTGAGTTCCACTGTTGTAGTAGGAAGGAAGCATTAACATTAAATCTCAACTTTTTATTTTTCCATACTATTATAAACTAGCCATTTCTATAACAACAAATGAATCTAACCAGTAAAGCCGAACCCCCCCCTTTTTTTTTTTGGTCATCAAGTTTTTGACACCTTGCTAAGCACTGGTGGTATTTGAATATTCTCATGTCCTAAAAGTGGTACAATCTGTGAAAAGGTTGAAAAACCCTGTTCTAGAGTGTTATAATCCATGAAACTAATGTGCCAGTTCAAGTAATGTACCGTATTTTCCGGCGTATAAGACGACTTTCTAAACCCTGAAAATCTTCTCAAAAGTCGGGGGTCGTCTTATACGCCCAGTCGTCTTATACGCCGGAAAATACGGGTATTCAGGCAGGCTTCCAGAGTTCGGCTGGCAGGATGCAGGTAACCCCTCCCCCCGTCCTGCCGCCTCCCACCGCACCGCGCCGCTCCGCG
>NW_015387384.1:249648-258369 GCF_001527695.2 Protobothrops mucrosquamatus
GTACCTGCATGTCATAAGCATTTGAATTAAAATTACCATATTGAAATCAAATCTGATGTTTTTTAATTTTTATTTGGTGTGCGTTGGAACAGGGGTAGTCTTATACGGTGAGTATAGCCCAAACTCTATATTTTAACTGGAAAAGTTGGGGGTCGTCTTATACGCCCAGTCGTCTTATACGCCGGAATATACGGTATTCTATTCTGGATAGAGAAAAGATGTCTAGACTCCAAGTCAGGATGCAAGACAAAATGCTGGAAAATAAAACTTATCTATCCAAAATGTTTGGTTCAAGTGAGCATGCTGCAAATCCCCTCTTTTCTGAATGTGAAGGGTGGAGGCACCAAGGCAGGCCTTCTTTGAGAGAGCCACCTATCTTCTGACATCAGGCTGGCATGAACCCTTCCATGCCATGTTAGAAGAACATCACAACAGGATTCCCCCAAAGCCAAATGTAAAGGGGTGCCACTTCATTGAAAGCAGCGCCGAATAGACTTTGAAAGCGATTTATGTACAAACATCTAATTGCCAAAGTATATAAATCTTTATTAAAAATAAATCTGGAGGATAAATAAGTTAAAGAGTGTATGATTAAATGGATATAATATCACACACAATTAATGGGAAAATATGTGGATTAATGAATTTAAATTTTCATTGAATTACAATTTTAAAGGTTTTTTTTAATAAAAGGATGTGTCATTAATATTTAACTCCTGAAAAATTGTCAGGATGGATAGAAGAATATGAAATAAGTGTTGGAAATTGTAATAAATGTGACAATACCTTTTATTACTATTTGTGGACATGTGACTACCAAGAATTATTGGAATCAGATATGTTGTTTGATTCAGAAAATATTAAAAATGGATATAAAATTAAAACTAGAAGCTTTTCTTTTATTGTAAATTAGCACATTGGAAGTAAAGATGGGTTTTTGTTTCTATATATGACAACAATGGTGAAACTTTTATATTCACAATGATGGACAATGCATAAATTCCCATAACTGAAGAGTGGATTTTGAAATTAACAAAACTGACAGAGATGATGAAATTTTGATAAAAGATAAAAACAAATTTAGTTTTGTTTCTATTTGGAGATCACTTTTGGACTTCTTGCTTGAGAAAGATAAAAATGAAGTTTTAATTTTAGGATTTTACAATTAGATTTGTTATGATTACAGAAATATTATATATTTTTATTCTTACTAATAGATATCTTTAGTGTACTTTTATGCTTATGTTTAATCATAGAATAAGAGTTTTTTTGGTTATATAATCATAATATTATTTTGATTGTTTAATCTTTATATTTTATATGATTATTTTGTGCTTTTGTTTTAACTTAGAGTAAGAGGTTGCTTTACTATATATTTGTACCTGTACTGAAGAAAGTCAGAAGATTGTTGATTTTTTGGTCACTTTTTAACTTTTTTCATTTTTTATCCTCTCTCCTCCATTTTTGTTCTGTATTTTATATATTTTTTGAAATTCATATATTTTTCAAACAGGAGAGCAGGTAGAGGTGTACTTCCAATGTTATAAATATAAAATTCAGATAGGATTAGGAGAGTGTTATTTGAGTGTCATAAACAGAGACTCCAGAATTTACAGTTAAGCAAACAGTTCAGAATTAGCATTTAAAAAGTGACGTGTAAAAATTAATTGCATTTCCCATTTTTTACTCCCCCAAAACAACTGATGCATCATCTTGTGGCAACGTGTAAAACAGAAAATGTTAGTTCTTTCCTCAAAGGTGACTGGGAGGAGGTACTTCATGCAGAAAGCTCATGTAAAACTAGAACAGAGGCAATGCTAAACTCTGACATCATCTTGCACACAGGGGTCAGCAGAAACAACCATTTGCTGTTTGAGCAAATCTGCTTTTCATTTACAGTTTGGGTTAGTGAGTGAGGAGGCCTTGACTGTAATATTAGAGACAATCCCGTTTTGAGTTTCTTCCACCAAAAGGCAGTTCAGTTCTTCACTGCGCCTACCCAGTTGGAAGGATTTGTCTTAAAAAAAAAAAACCCTACTGTTCAGAATCCCAGCTTCCTCTCCTTCACTGTGGAGAAAAGCACCAGGGGGAACCAGGGACGTTTAGCAAAACGAGAAGATGAGTTTAATGTGCAGATAATTCCTTCAATAAGGTCCTGGAATTCTTAATTCTACATTTACTCAGGGGTAAGTACTTTTTTTTTTTTTATTGTAGAAAGGATTTTTATCTGAGAATCTCTGTCAGTTCTATGGTTATTATCTAGATGGAGCACACTGAAGTAATAGGAGCAACCCGGAGAGAGTGCCTGGGGGGAGGGAGGCAAACAGTTCAATCTGTTGAGTTGACAGAAGGCAGTCAACTTCAACCCAGTCTCAATGGGTACTAAAGATTGGCTGGTAGTTAATTGTTGTGGGGGGGAGGTGCTCATTGAAGACTTTATGGTGTGAGGAGAGAGGAAGGGGACAGAGAAAATCCTTACATCTGCATCGAAATGTACCTCTTTTCTCCTGTTTATGAATGTATTGATTTGGGTCTTCTCTCTTATAACTTTATTCTCTGTTTTAAGGGGTCAATTCTGTTTGTGGTGAAGTTACAACTAGGATTTCTATTACTGTCCTTTCAAGAGAAAGCCATAATATTTCTTCATTTTTCTATCTGCCGTGCTTTGAAAAGTTCTGTTTGAATGATGGGGAGTGGGCAGAAAGCAGGGGTGTAAGCTGATGAGAAATGGTAGGATTGACTCCAGAGATACAGCAAATAAATCTAGAGATAGCTGAGTTAAATTAATCTTTTGTATTCTCCTTGTATTTTTTCTAAATGACTGGGACTAAAAGGAGTGAAGGGAGATGATTCTCAGAAGGGACAATACCAGATTCAGTACTGAAAAGATCCTGTAAACAAGTTTGTAGCTTGACACCTCAGAAAATGGCACACTCCATTTTTTTCAGGAAAGCTATTAAATCTTGAAACAAAGCTGCACTCTCCCCCAATTTTTTGTTGGGGGAGAAAATACAGGAGGTATGCAGATGGAATAAACATAGTAAAAACTAAGGTGAAACGATGTCTTGCCTTTCTGGGAAAGATTGCTCAGTTTCAATCAGGGAGTGTGGGGAAATGCAAAGTTAAACATGTATCCAGGTATTAGTTTGGTCTCTGTAGACTGTTTTCTGAGTATTGGGCAGCCACCTGGGCAGATGAACACCATACCCAATTATCTTTCTGCACACCTTTTTTTACTCTGCTGACCCACCCCCATATGCTTCCGGTTGAACCACAAATAAATGTTTATTTCAAAGGGTAGATACTTATAAACAAAGCAAGTGTCCATCTTAAACAATCACAGTCTCACAATGGGCTGCTGAGAAAAGGTTTCCTATGCAAGTCTTTCATGTCATACAGCAATGTACCTCTTTTGTTGCAAAATGAATTGAAGAGACCAGGCAGCTCTGCAGGGGTTAATAAATGAAGACCTCCAAGATGAGCAGGAGGAAGAAACTGATACAGTCTGCAAGATCAACAGTATGGATTCTTGTTTCTCTTGTGAAGTAATTCAAGTTGAAAAGTTAAATTAAGCAAATTGGTATCTCTGGAAATAGTTGCAATTATACTGAAAGTATTCTGAAATGTGGCTTTCAAAGGCGCTATTCTAGATCAATTTCTGCATTATCGTTCTTGTTAAGAATGCTTAATGTTTCAAGTAAAGCAGCAGACAGTTTTACATTTTATTATTTATAAAGGATTTAAAACATTCTAAATTGGATCCATTGAAACTTTAATTTGTTGATGTAATTTAATTGCTTTTATGTCCCTACATGACATTGTTAAATTGTTTTTATGTCCCTACTTGGCTTTGTGCTCTATTCTACTTTGTAAACAAGTCACCATTTGTGGTATAGAATTGTAGTGATGTTGGGGGTAGAACGTTGGTGAATGTGCTTCTTTTCTGTTAAACTTTATAGGTGATGTATAATGACACAACAATGGCCCATTTAGGAAGTAAGAAACAACAAAAGATGTTTTGCTTATAGGACCTAATGCCCCATCTACTTCTTTGCTCCTGCTATGATTCATAATTCAGCATACTTCAAAGTCAGTGTTTTCATGATCTTGCACCAAGGATGGGGAACTGCTCTTGAGGACCTAATGCTTGCTTACAGATAGGCCCTCTGGCTTATAAGACCTAGAACAAAATCCTCTGGCTTTCTCCCAAATTGTTCTCGCTGCTTCCTGTTTTCTGCTGCTCTGGTGTTAAACTTCTATGGAGGATTTTTACTGCTATTTAAAAGGAACCTGGCTGGCAGGATTAGTTATGATTTATCTATCACAAAGTATGGTCAAGAGTAGGAGAAACCACTTCTGTAGATGTTCTAGCAACTACTGCCAGAATTAAGAGAACATAATAGAGTTGGAAGGGATCTTGGAGGTCTTCTAGTCTAACCCTCTGCTCAAGAAAGAGACCCTAGACCAGTGATGGCGAACCTATGGCACGGGTGCCAGAGGCGGCGCTCGGAGCCCTCTCTGTGGGCACGCATGCCATTGCCCCAGCCTTGCCTTCCCCTGTGACCCCCTCCTCACCAGCAGCCCCCCTGGAGGAGAGTAACCCCCGAGTGTGGCCCACGTGGAGCAGCACAGCCAAGGACGTGGCAGCCAGGCAGTGAAGACAAGACTCTGCCCTCATGCCCCATCATGCACAGTTGATGCTGTGGAGTGCAGGCAGAGGGCGTGGCCACCATGGCGCTGCTGGGCTGCCTGGGCAATCTGCGGCAGGCCCTGGAGGCGGTGAGTGGCCCTGCGGGCAGGTAGGGTGGGGGCGGAGCGGGGGCAGGGCAGGGGATGGAGCAGGGGCGGGGCCAATTTTTGGGCACTTGGTCTCTAAAAGGTTCGCCATCAATGCCCTAGACTATTCCAGACAAGTGGTTGTTCAATCTCTTCTTAGAACCCTCCAGTGATGGAGCACTTTCAATTTAAAAATTTTAAAATTTCAAATTTTTAAAGAGAGAATGTTGGAGTGTAGGGGAAATAGTGTTTTTATGACAGTGAACAGAGACAGAAACAGAGGAAAGATGAAGTTTTCCAAGAGGAGAGATGGACAGACACTATCTTGCCTTCTACTGTGAAGACAACACTATTCTCTCTAAAGCCAGGCTCCTGATATCACTCTGTTCAGAAAGGGCAGTGGGAAGGAGAACCCTTGAACTAGACCAGGGGTAGGCAACCTTGGCTCTTTTATGACTCGTGGACTTCAACTCCCAGAATTCCTGAGCCAGCCATGGCTGGCTCAGGAATTCTGGGAGTTGAAGTCCACGAGTCATAAAAGAGCCAAGGTTGCCTACCCCTGAACTAGACTCTGTGCCTCCCTATTGGTTGGGGTGTCAATTACAATTGTTTGTTTATTTCTTTTCCATTTCTATTGTCATTTGTCTAAATCCAGTTGACTCTGGGTGGAAACAATACCTCAATTAAAACCATAAAAACACAAATTATACATATAGGCAACAGAGAATTATCATGATTTCATAAAAATTAACAGTTCAAGTAGGTAATGTGATCCCTAACACTTTCAGGGTCCAAGGCTCATACATATAGCTAGGTCTTTAGAGCAAGGGTGTCCAAATTTGGCAACTTTAAGACTTGTTGGCTTCAACTCCCAGAATTCCTCAGCTAGCCATGCTGGTTGGGAAATTCTAGGAGTTGAAATCCACAAGTTTTAAAGTTGTCAAGTTTGGAGAGCCTTGCTTTAGAGCATTATGAAAGGCTAATGGAGTTGGGGTCATCCTCAGAGGAAAAATGTTCCAGAGGGAAGGGTTTACTGCTGAGGAGACAGCCTAATCCCCACCAGCTGATATTCCTTGATTGACAGGGCCCTCAGCACCCCCAATCTACTCAACTGAATTGAAAGAAGATGGTTCCTTAGGTAACCCAGTCCCAAGTTCCATCTTTGTGAGTAACATAACTGTATTACTAATCTGAATATCAGGGGAGAGGCTGTTGGAAAGGAGAGGAGCCATCGCTAAGGATGCCCCACAACAGTCCCTGTAGTTGCCATTCCTTTGATTATGGGATCCTCAACAACATTTTTCTTTCTGAGTTCACTGGAGAGGCAGATTCAACCTGGAGATGGTAACTTCAATTATAATCAGGCTCTGAGCTTTAAAGATAGCAAGCACCATCTTGAATTGCATCTAGAAGCAAACTGTCAGTCAATATGTTACATGGGCAACCAATATCACTGCTAATGTGACCATGGCTGCAACTGACATACTAGTTAAAATTGTGCAAAGGCCTTCCTAGTCTCCACATGCTGTTCAAAAAGAATCTGTGAGTCCAGGAGGACCTCTGACTGTAAGCCAGCTGTATCTGGAGAGATACCAAATGTTATTTTCATTTGAGAACATTGAAAGCTGTTTCTTGAGATTAAAATTAGATCCAGGTGGATGCAGGAATTCTGATTCTCTCATGCCAATGGATAACAGTTTCCTTTGCGTAACTAAGACTAATTTTATTGAGGTCTAGTTGGACAATGAAAGAGGTAAAGCATCAAATCCATGTATAATTTTAGTGAATCAACTGTGTGTTAGAGAAAGAATAATAAAGTACAAACTTAAAAGTGAAGAAGAATCTGTGAATAGTTTGGAAAGCTTTTACTTGGGGAGATGTCTGCTATGACTAATTTTGAGAAGCCAGGCCAAATGCCTTGAGGTCTTCTCTTGTACTCTCTTCCTGATCAGTTGCCTGGGTGAGAAAAGTCTTCCTGGCCAAAAATCACTTCCTGGCTATACGTCCAATTGCTCTTGACTAAAATTGGAATGACTCAAATCATTCCAGTGGTTTCAGTGGGATTTTTCAGTTAGGACAGAGTTTCTGCCAATCTATGTGCGGTTCTTTTCCTCTTGGTGATTCATAGACTCCTTACAAACTTTCTAGGCCTGAGAAAGAAGAAGTGGTAGTCCTACAATTTCCTTGGACTTAACTCCCAGGAATGGTTCCCATCAAGTCATCCTCGTTCTCAGTTGGATCTCAACTCCCCAATCCTTCATAGCTGTCCCAAAGGAAAGAAATTCCTCCCAAAATCTGTGCCTGAACCTCCTCCTATCCTTGATCAGATCCTGTCTGTATGGTCTTTATCCCGTGTCTGGAAAGTAATAAGAATCCTCTGCTTTGTTTGAGGGATGTCTTTTTTCTATTTTTAGCAAGTATTTTAGATTCTTATTGGAATCCACTTTCTGGAATAAACTATTTTGATTTGTTTGTTGTTTTCTTTTGATAAACTGTGTGTATCTGTTTAAATACATAGTGAGTATTGTTTATTCATATTTAACCTAGAATAATGCAAGTCAGCTGTTTCAAGACTAACATTTTTGGCTCAGTTTACAGGGATAGAATTAATGACTGTCATTCTCATCCTTTAATTCCTCTGTATATTCTGCAGAATTGGAGAAAGGGTGGGAACGGAGATATCATGTCACATGATGTCTCGAAAGAGCCATAAGTCTCCAGCAACTGCTGGATTCTGTAAAATGTGGCAATGTGACCTATTTCCCCCCCCCACCAAGTTATGTATTTATAATGTTCATTTTGTTTTATTCCCAGAATTCATTTCCCTACTCCTATTCCTTTGGTGGTGATATTTGTATTATTAATACTACTCCATCAATTCAGTGAAAGCTATAACATATCTATCTGTGTGGGTAGTCCAAAAATAAGATATAAGATATAAAAGTTCATAATATAACAAATTAGGGAGGGAATATTAAATGTAGTTTACACATATGTCTGCACAGTTCCTTTCTTACAAGACCAGAACCAGATACAGCAGTTTTCTCATCCTGTGCATTATCTCCATCTGGTTTAAGTAAAAAGGAACAAGAAAAAGGTCATGCAGGGTAAGTTGAAATAGACATAAGGCACAGCTTTGTTAAACTTCCAGGCTAACTTCCATTTTATTGGGTTTCTGAAGCTCAGACCTATACCTGAATGTGATAATTTTAACTCTGGTTTTAAGCCAGTAATTTAAAAAAAAACATGTTTATTAATTAAAACAAATCAGAGAATAATTCATTAAGTGTAGCAAAAAAATTAGGAAGCCAAGCTAGCTTTGAAAAGGTCCTTATATTATCTTCTAATCTTACTCCTCATGGAGAAGAGGTACATAATTTTGCTCACCCTTGTCTTTGGACTGCTGTGCTGATTTTCCCCATCCCATAAGCAGGAGCTGAGACCAGTACAATAATTAAATTTTGCTTCGTTTAAAGTCAATTAAAACTGTTAATGGTGAATCTCCAGTCATATATGTAATATTTTCTCTTCTTGCAACATTATAACTTAATATTATATTTTAGCTCTTTGGAGGCCTAAGTCAAGTCTTCTAGGGATTTCTGTAGCATTATCTCATCCAAGAGGGGGGCGCGGACCTGGCAGGTATCACCGAGACCTGGCTGGGCATAGAAGGGGGAGTGCCCCTTGTTGATATTTGCCCGCCGGGTTTCCAGGTATTCCATCAGCCAAGGACCCGGGGTAGGGGTGGTGGGGTAGCGGTCATTATAAGGGAGAGCCTATGCCCGAGGGAGACCACTGTGCCTCAGATAGACGGTGGAGAGTCCCTCCTTGTGAAGTGGGGGCAAGGGGTACAAGTGGGCCTGTTGATCATATACCTGGCTCCCTGCTATGTATCAACGGCCCTGCCTGAGTTGGCTGACGTAATAGCCGGGGTGGCAGTTGAGA
>NW_015387384.1:259101-260371 GCF_001527695.2 Protobothrops mucrosquamatus
GATTCGAGAAGGCCTTGACTCTGACTGGGTGGCCCCGGGGGAGGAGATGGGAGCAGGTCTTGAGACTGTTATATGGGAGGAGTTTGACTCTGTGGCTCCCGAGGACGTGGACAGGATCCTGGGGAGGCTGAACGCAACCACATGTTTATTGGATCCGTGCCCCTCCTGGCTGGTACTGGCTGCCCGGGAGGGTACACGAGCCTGGCTCCAGGGAATTATAAACGCTTCTTTACGGGAGGGTGTCTTCCCCGTAGCCTTGAAGGAGGCGGTGGTGAGGCCCCTTCTTAAGAAGCCTTCCCTGGACCCAGATGTATTGGCTAACTATCGCCCGGTCTCCAACCTTCGCTTTGTGGCGAAGGTTGTTGAGAGTGTGGTTGCGCAGCAATTGCCCCGGCGCCTGGAGGAAACAGTCTATCTAGACCCGCTTCAGTCGGGCTTCAGGCCGGGATACAGCACGGAAACGGCATTGGTCACACTGGTGAATGATCTCTGGAGGGCCCGGGACAGGGGTTATTCCTCTGTCCTAGTTCTTTTGGACCTCTCAGCGGCTTTTGATACTGTGGACCACGGTATCATGCTGCGGTGCCTGGTGGAGTTGGGAGTGGGAGGCACCGTTATGCGGTGGTTCTCCTCCTTCCTCACCGACCATACGCAGTCTGTATTGGCAGGGGGACAGAGGTCGACCCCAAGGCCCCTAACTTGTGGGGTGCCACAAGGGTCGGTCCTCTCCCCCCTATTGTTCAATATTTATGTGAAGCCGCTGGGGGAGATCATCCGTGGCTTTGGAGTGGATTTCCATCAGTACGCTGATGATACTCAGCTGTACATTTCCACCCCAGGCCACCCCAATGATGCCCTTGATGTGATGACCCGGTGCCTGGAGGCCGTACGGATCTGGATGGGGAGAAACAGACTCAGGCTCAACCCTTCCAAGACTGAGTGGCTGTGGTTGCCGGCCCCCAGACATAGTCAGCTGACTCCGTCGCTGACTATAGGGGGCGAAACTTTGGCCCCCTCGGAGAGGGTTCGCAATCTGGGTGTCCTCCTGGATCCATGGCTGACACTAGAAGATCAGTTGACGGCCGTGGCCAGGGGGGCGTTTTACCGGGTACGCCTGGTTCACCAGTTGCGGCCTTTTCTGGACCGGGACGCCTTGCGCACAGTCACCCATGCTCTTGTCACCTCCCGCCTGGACTACTGCAATGCTCTCTACATGGGGCTCCCCTTGAGGAGCATTCGGAGGCTCCAGTTAGTCCAGAATACAGCCGCG
>NW_015387384.1:261135-266968 GCF_001527695.2 Protobothrops mucrosquamatus
AAAAAGTATTCATCACTGAATTAAGATAACCTCATCAATCCAGAAGTTACCATCCTTGAGACCTGAAGAGTAGCATAAGATACTCCTTTATACAATGTTGCATTTACTAACTCTTGGACTCAACTAATCAGTTCCCTTTAGCTAATTTATATTAACCATAATGGAGAAGGGTCATGATCCTGGGGTAACAAGAGTTGCCTTGACAGTCTTACCCATGGTTTCTCAGCCACAAAATCTGAGGTGGATGGTAGGACAAATGGTAGGACAAGATGGAGGATTAAACGCCTAATCTATATCTGTAAAATTTCCAGCAAATACTCACAACATTCAGGAATTTCTCATATTCCATACAACTCCGATGTAACCCATCTCAGTGGGCTCCAGAGTGGTGGCGGTAGAATAGATTGAAAAAAAGCAAACTTCATTGGAAAATGATTATATCTACCCAAATACTGAACTATGAATTGTCCCAGTGATTGAGATAACATATGGTTATTATGAAGATCATGAAATCTTAAACTGGCTCACGAATGTTGAAATCATAGTTTCTATGGGATTTACCAAGAGACAACCTCCTGGTCAGGGATGCTGTTAAGTGTCAGTTGTCCAAGCTTGGTCAGTTAGAAAGCAAGACTCTTAGGCTCATGGTTAGCCAAAAGTATACTTTACTAAAGCCAAGCAGTTACAGAAGAAGCAA
This sequence comes from Protobothrops mucrosquamatus, assembly GCF_001527695.2. NCBI lineage: Eukaryota > Metazoa > Chordata > Lepidosauria > Squamata > Viperidae > Protobothrops > Protobothrops mucrosquamatus. The sequence continues at coordinate 261,833 of NW_015387384.1, forward strand.
AGCTACATCTGAGGGTTTCCTACAGAGTATATGGTTAACTTTTCCATGCCCCCCTCCACCCCTCTGGAAATAGGGGCACATAACTAAGACTGATTATCAGCAGATAGCCAAAACATGCAAAGATGAAGTCAGGAAAGCAAAGGCTCAGAACAAACAAAGACTTGCAACAGAAATCAAGGATAATAAAAAAAGTTTCTTCCAACATATTAATAACAAGAAAAAAGTCAAAACTGTAGGCGCACTAAAGAGAGAATATGGCAAGGAAATAACAGGCAACAGGGAGAAAGGAGAGCTGCTTAACTCATACTTTGCATCAGTCTTCACACAAAAAGAAACTATAGCCCAACATACCCCAAAAAACACTAGAAACAAAAATTAAAATAAGCAAGAAAATGGTAAGAGAACACCTATCCAACCTTGACAAATATAAATCATCGGGACCCGACAGACTACATCCCAGAGTTCTGAAAGAGCTGGCAGATGCGGACCCAGGAAATTACAGACCTATCAGCCTGACCTCAATACCTGGGAAGATTTTGGAAAAGATAATCAAACAATGAATCAGCGAACACCTAGAGGCAAACAAAGTCATTACTAAAAGCCAACATGGGTTTGTCAAAAACAGATCATGCCAGACAAATCTTATTGCATTTTTTGACCAAGTGACAAAATTAGTGGTTTTAAGTATTGGGGTTCACGGCTTTGAACCGACACACAAGTTGTTAACCAAGTTTTCTTTATTCGTTCCACATTACCACTCAGTAACCCAACAGGCTCGCAGGCCTTTTATAGTTTTCCAAACATCCAATAAAAAATCCCCTTTATTCACACCTTGCGCCTGCGCGCAAGACCGGCACCAACCAGTCTGGTCCCGGGCAGCTTTTAGGTTGCCCGGGACCATTTGCAACATTTCTGGGCCTGCTGAGTTTCCTCATCAGGCCCAAGACACAACACCCCTCCCCCCTAGATGAAACACACAACTGTACATATAATTACATTTGTTTCCTGGCAGGGAAAAGAGGAATTCCTCTGCCCAGCACACAGGCAAAATACCTTTATAAAAGAATGAGGTTGACTTAAACAAAATGCTCTCCAAAATTATAATTAGTATTTTACGCTATACCACGTGTAAATTCCCATCATCTAGTTATAGACCAGCAAGGTTCCTTTCTGATGACAGAAACCTCACATAGTCTCCCAGATGCTTGGGAGGGGCCTTAGCCCTCTGCGACCTAGGCAAGGTCAGGGAGGGTGCCTGGTCTGTCAGCTCACCTGCCCGGCTAGGCAAGACCAGGAATTCTAATTAATGGTGCCTGGCCTACCGGCCCGTCTGGTAGGCTCAATAGACCAGGACTTTGATGCCCTTGGATGACAGGTGACCCCCGTCGCAGCGGACTGGCTGGATCTTCTGAACTCCAGCCAGGTTCCCTCGGAGGAGAGGAAATTCCCAAACCCAATGGTGGAGTGTAGTTTTCCCCTTCCACCATGGACTGCTCTTGGGAACAATGTCCCTCGAGCCCACGACCAGTCTCAGGCATGCCCTGTGTTGCATCGTGCCCCAGTAGTTCCAGTCCCCCATGTATTTGGCCAAGGTGCCAGAGTCAGGAGCCACCTCTATGGCAAATCCCCTCTCAGGAGAATTCCTGTTTGGAGCACTTGCTGATGCGCAGGCCACCCCCCCGAGGTGGTTTTTAGTATCGCCTGTTCACTGCCCTGAGTCCCGCAAGGGAGATAGGGCGGTATATAAATTTAATAAATAAATAAATAAAATAAATGGAATTTCTTTATGCCAGCCACTATGGCCAAGGCTTCTCTGTCAATCTGAGCATAATTTTGCTCTCCAGATGACAGAGTCCTTGAATAGTAGGCTACAGGGACTTGTGTCCCATCAGCCTTCAGGTGGCTAAGTACTGCTCCCACCCCATAAAGAGATGCATCGCATGCGATGCACACAGGCAGTTGCTCATTGAAATGCGCTAAAACAGCATTTGAAGAGAGCAAGGCCTTAACCTCATTGAAACTCCTGTCATGGACTTTAGTCCACTGCCAAGGAGCCTGTTTGTCTAAGAGCCAGTGTAACGCCTCTGCCACTGCAGCCTTATGTGGGAGAAATGCGTGATAGAAATTTAAGAGCCCCAAGAAAGCTTGCAGCTCACTCTTGGACTTGGGACTTGGGGCCTGCTGAATTTCTTGAAACTTGGATTCAGCAGGGTGGATGCCTTGAGCATCAATCCTGAAGCCCAAGAAATCCCGTGGAAGTGACTCCTATTTTGCATTTGTCTTGCTTCAATTTAAGGCCTGCTTGGCGGAACCGAAGCAAAACAGCCCTTAATCTTTCTGCTAGATTTTGAGATGACTCCCCAGCAATGAGGACGTCATCTAAGTAGGGACAGACCCCAGGAATACCATGAAGTGTGTGTTCCATGACACTTTGAAATATGCCAGGGGCTACATTAACCCCAAACTACAGTCTTTTAACCTTAAAGGCCCCTCTATGTGTTACAATCGTTTGGGCCTCTGCAGTTGCCTCATCAAGAAGTAGCTGTTGATAGGCCTGTGCCAAATCAAGCTTCGCAAAAATGCGCACTGTATATGTGTATATAGTCTATATGTGTATATAGTCTGCGCATATGCAGACTTCTCCATTAGCCTTTAAAGGCGTTACTATGGGGGTTTCCCATGGACTAGAGTCCACAGATTCTAAGATGCCCTGCTGGAGCAGTTTGTCCAGCTCTGCATCTATCTTGCTTTTGAGGGCAAAAGACACCCTTCTAGGCTTGATCCTGATGGGTGTGATAGTTGGGTCTAAACGTAATGCAATGGAAGGCCCCTTGTAGGAGCCAAGCTCTGAGCTAAACACATCAGCAAACTCCTTGCAAACTTCTGCAAGGCCCAATGTTTGCAAGCTGTGAAGACCAGTCACTTGGATTCCAAGGGCCTCGAACCAATCGAGTCCAATAAGACTCGTGCGTTCACCCCCAACTACCACCACAACTAGGAAGCCCTCAAAAGCCTTACGCTGCACCTTGAGTGTAGCCTCTCCTTTCACACTGACTTTGGAATTCTGGAAGTCAGTGAGGATTAAATTCGATGGCCTGAGTCTAACTCGAAGGCCACTACTGCTGCAAATCCTCTTGAAGGTGTCAAGTGAAATGATTGATAAAGCGGACCCTGTATCCAACTCCATCGATAAGGGAACCCCTTGCAATTTCACGTCAATGCGAAGTTTTTTCTTAAGGGGTTTGTGTGTCCCTGTCCTTAGAATACTCCTGCGCGATGCGCAGAAACCCACCCTGTGTTGGCTGGGGACCCTGGTACCTTTCTGAAGCAATTCTTCCCAAGGTTGCATCTGCTGGCAACCCAAACAGACAATGGCAATGTGGCCTTGCCTACCACATGCCCGACAAATGGTGGAGCGGAACCGGCAGTCTGATCGCTTGTGTTGTCCTCTGCATTCAAGACACTGAAGGGCTGCCGAGATCTTGACTGGCTTCTCTCGCAGCCTTTGTACTGCAGGCTGATGAAGTCTGTCCACCTCTTCTTCTGGATCCGGGTCCTGCACTTCTTGAGCGACCTCTTGATGGACGATGCGACTGCTGTAGCACTTTTGGTGAGTCGCAAGGCCTTCACAGCACCGCCTGCTGCCTCTTCAGCTGCAACTTCCCGTAAGACATCTTGGAATGTGACTTCAGCTTTAGCAAATATTTTTTGTTGCAGCTCTCTACTTCTAAGGCCGCAGGCAAAACGGTTTCGTAAGCATTCTTCCAGGTCCTTGAACTCACAAGGCCTGACTGCTTGTCTCAAGGCAGCAATGAATTCTGCAGCAGACTCACCAGGCTTCTGGTCCCTCTGCTCAAAAGCGTGCCTCCATGCAATTACAGATAACTTTGGATGAAAATGATCCTTCAGTATATTCTTCAAGTCTGTGTATGTTACAGACTCAAGTGGTGCAGGAGCTACTAAATTTTCGGCTACATCAAAAGTGTCCTGCCCGCAGATGCACAGCAGGGTTGCTGCCTTCAAGCCATCTTCTCGAACCTGGTTAACTCGCAGGTAGTTTTCCACCCGGGCCACGTAAGAGTTCCAACGCTCTGGGTGAGACACGTCGAATTCGTACAGCCAGCCGATCTTCGACATTGCTAGCTTCTCTTAGCCTCGCTGCAATTCAGGCTGGGAAGAGGCCCATTTGCCAAGTCCACCTTCGTCGCCACTTTTAAGTATTGGGGTTTGCAGCATTGAAGCGACACACAAGTTGTTAACCAAGTTGTTCTTTATTCGTTCCACGTTACCACTCAGCAACCCAACAGGCTTGCAGGCCTTTTATAGTTTTCCAAACATCCAATCAAAAATCCCCTTTATTCGCGCCTTGCGCCTGCACACAAGACCGGCACCAATCAGTCTGGTCCCGGGCAGCTTTTAGGCTGCCCGGGACCATTTGCAACATTTCTGGGCCTGCTGAGTTTCCTCATCAGGCCCAGGATACAACAAGTGGATCAGAGGAATGCTGTGGATATAATTTACTTGGACTTCAGTAAGTCATTTGATAAAGTAGATCACACTGGGGAAATCATCAAATTTGCAGATGACACCAAGCTGGCCAACACTCCAGAAGACAGGCTTAGGATACAGGAGGATCTGGACAGACTTGAACACTGGGCACTATCTAACAAAATGAAATTCAATGGTGAAAAAAGTAAGGTTCTACATTTAGTCAAGAAAAACCAAATGTACAGGTATAGTATAGGGGGTACCTTGCTCAATAGTAGTAACTGTGAGAGGGACCTTGGAGTAATAGTGGACAATCACTTAAATATGAGCCAGCAGTGTGCTGCAGCTGCCAAAAAGGCCAACATAGTGCTAGGCTGCATTAACAGAGGGATAGAATCAAGATCATGTGAAGTATTAATACCACTTTACAATGCCTTGGTAAGGCCACCCTTGGAATACTGCATCCAGTTTTGGTCACCACGATGTAAAAAAGATGTTGAGACTCTAGAAAGAGTACAGAGAAGAGCAACAAAGATGATTAGGGGACTGGAGGCTAAAGCATATAAGGAAAGGCTGCTGGAATTGGGTATGTCTAGTTTAATGAAGAGAAGGACGAGGGGGGACATGATAGCAGTGTTCCAATATCTC
>NW_015387384.1:267369-276926 GCF_001527695.2 Protobothrops mucrosquamatus
TACTACTACTACACCACATCTTCCATAAATCCTGGAGCATCGGGGAAGTAGCCGAGGACTGGAAAAGGGCTGATGTGGTTCCCATCTTCAAGAAAGGAAAAAAATGGATGCAGGAAACTACAGACCAATCAGTTTAACATCAATACCTGGAAAGATCCTAGAAAAGATAATCGAAAAACAGTTCTGTGAACAACTAGAAGAAAACAAAATCATAACCAGTAGCCAGCATGTGTTTGTTAAAAACAGATCAGGCCAAACCAATCTTATTTCATTCTTTGATAAAGTGACTAAACTAGTAGACCAGCAAAATGCTGTGGATGCAGTACACTTAGATTTCAGTAAAGCATTTGATAAAGTAGACCACAACTTACTCCTTGGTAAGCTAGAAACAAGTGGAATAGACATCAGCAGCAGATGGATCTGTAGCTGGCTGACAAACCGTACTCAACGAGTAGTCCTCAATGGCACTACATCCACATGGAAAGAAGTAAGCAGTTGGGTACCACAAGGCTCCATGGTACTCTTCAATATCTTCATAAATGACTTAGATGAGGGAATTGAAGGGGAACTCATCATATTTGCAGATGACACCAAACTGACAGGAGTAGCCAACACCCCAGAAGACAAACTCAGGATTCAAAAAGAACTAGACAACTGAATTTATATATTTATTAACAGAGGAGGGGCTAAGAAACATCCTGCCTCACTCTTAGAGTGAGTTGGAATCTCATTAGTATAGTGCAATGGAGTTTGAATCTGCAGTTCTTATAATATAGAGGTTATGCACAAGCAAAAGTAACCATCTGTCAATGGAGGTGTGCAGAAGCTTTGTCCAGAGCCTTGCTCTGGGAACTAGATCAAATGCAGATGTAAAATCAATAAATGCAGAATACGGTGTAGAGTCTACTTTAGATCAGTGGTGGGATTCAAATATGTGAACAACCGGTTCTCTGTGTGGATGCCACTTCCAGAAGTCCATTCTGGGCCTGGGCAACAAAAAATTAGCTACCGGTTCTGCTGAACTGGTGCGAACTGCCTGAATCCCACCACTGCTTTAGATGTATATTTTCCACCAGACGTTGAAATATGAGGGCATGTCTATATCCAGACCTAAGCCTGCTTGCACATCAGCCAGTATATGCTCTGAATCAACCCAATCAATTAGTTTATTATATTGATGTCTAGATAGAGCTTGCTTATTATGCTTAACAGGCCGATAGGCTGTAATTTGCAGGCAAATATTGTATGCCCTTTTTGTATATAGGCAACAGGCATGCATGGTCCACACCAGAGAAAGATTTCTGGTAAGAAAGTGGATCCTATCACTTGTTTTCCTGGCCCTCTGATCTAAATCAGAATAGCCAAGTTTATATAATCAACCTAGACAGCCCATCCATGCAAGTATTCATGAACCTGGCCCTCGGATATGACTTAAATCACAGATAACATGTAATTTGTTGTTGTTAATTACGAAGTCGTGTCTGACCCATCGCGACCCCATGGACAACGTTCCTCCAGGTCTTCCTGTCCTCTACCATCTTCTGGAGTCCATTTAAGTTCACGCCTACTGCTTCAGTGACTCCATCCAGCCACCTCATTCTCTGTTGTCCCCTTCTTCTATTGCCCTCAATCTTTCCCAGCATTAGGCCCTTCTCCAGTGAGTCCTTCCTTCTCATTAGGTGGCCAAAGTATTTGAGTTTCAACTTCAGGATCTGGCCTTCTAAAGAGCAGTCGGGGTTGATCTTTTCTAGGACTGACCAGTTTGAACGCCTTGCAGTCCAAGGGACTCGCAGGAGTCTTCTCCAGCACCATAGTTCAAAGGCCTCAATTCTTTGTCGCTCAGCCTTTCTTATGATCCAACTTTCACATCCATACATTGCAACTAGGAAAACCATGGCCTTGACTATACGCACTTTTGTTGGCAGGATGATGTCTCTGCTTTAACATGTAATTTACTATGCCAAAATCAATGTTAAATTAAAAACACTTTTCTCAAAATTAATATTTAAATGATAAATCTCCTTCTTCAAACTGCACCTTAGTAAGGGGAGGGGAGGCAAATTGTGTTTGATCAGTGTTTTTCATCCTTTTTTTCTTAAATCTGAAAATGATATTCCTTCAGAGCTACTAGCAAAATCAACCATGAAACAGGAGCATTTTAGCAATTAAGGAACAACTATTCAATATGAATAATTTTGTGTATAGATCTGAAAGGTTTTAGAATGTCTTCTGATAATGATTGTTAATCTGGTTTCACTCACTTTTTCATATTCACAACCATATATTAATTTCAGCTAATAAACAAGCTTCTTCATTAAAATTTATTTTCATTCTGCATACTGAATATTTGTGAATGAATTGTCTCTAAGAACATTGGTTGGAATAAAAGGAAATCATAAATGAACATGTTGAAAAACGGAAGGATTCAGGCATAGATTTGTAACTGAAAATATATTAAAATATGAATGTGGTTTACTTATGGAGTGAATATCTGACTAGTTCCATGTCTGTGGAAACTTCATCTATACCTGATGACTGAAAGAATGCCATTACTGTTTCTCTGTCCAGGGCTTTTTTTTGTCATAGAACACCCAGAACAGAGTTCTGGCACCTTTTTTGGATGGAACCTTGTAGGGTAGGCAAGGCGGGTTGTATGACATGTGTGAGTTCTGGCACCTTTTTTTTTTTTTTTTACAAAAAAAGCACTTCCTACAGGAAGGAAAAAATACCAAGAGTGAATGCAAAAAGCAGGAAATTAGTTTGTGAAGTGCATTTGAGAAGTGTTTGATAGGATACAGGGAGTGGCAATGATCAAAATTGGGGAACTACAGTGCAGCTATGGCTGGGTAGGAGATGTGTGAATAATGTTCTTGGGCAGGACATTGTGAAGTGTATGAATGTGAGGAAGAAAGCTCATTTGTACATTTATTTACTTAGAGGAAATGAATGATGAAAATGGATTGACCTGTTTTATGGCATTTTTGCACAAATATAGAGTTGCTAAATGTGGTAAGAGTGGTATATGATGGAAATAAAAAAAGGATGAAAAGAGACTAGTTAATGATTCAACATTAATAGTGAATAATATAAAGGGATGTAATAACATCTCAATTATTTAATGTATTTATAAATAACTGTATAAGGAACACCTGTAGAGACATTAAAGATGTGTTGTTGAGGACATGAATGTACTCTTGTATGCAGATGTTGGTATAGTATTGGCTATAGTTCTCTGTTTCTGGGAAGGGCTTATTTTTTATCCTTCTTTCCTGTTTTTCATTCTTCCTCAGAGCCATCTCTCTACTCCATCATTGTCAGTGCAAAGTGACACACCCTAACATTCAAAATGTTTGAACTTTCATTCACAATATTAATGGAATCTTAAAAGGCAATAACTGGTGAAGAAATTATCTTTGGGTTTTATAAAAAAATTACCTAATTAAAAATTTAAATGTGTGGGGTTTTTTTAAAAAGCATACCTTCAAAGTGATATGAGATGGAAATATGAAAAAAAAAAAAAAGGTTAGCGAGATGTTTGGTAGCTAAGCTGAATCCAGTCAGGAAATTTTATTTTGAACCTTTTAGCTTACAGGGCATGTGGCTGAGTGGAGACTGGACACAGGTATATAAAATCATACCAAATATGAAAATATAAATAAAAGTTTTTCTTTCTGTGAAACAATGTTAAAACACTTGTTCTTTCATAAAATTAAACTTGTGAAGAATCAGGACCAATAAGAGGAAACACTGTTCAGTATAAAATATAATCAATGAACACAGGCTTTCCTGTGCCCAGAGGTGATAATGGCAATTTATTTAGATTGTTGTGAGAAAGGAAACAGACAAATTTAGAGAGAATTAAACTATCCGTAGCTAATAATGTTGCTGATTGTTCACTACCTGTTGAATCACAGCTAGAATATCTTAAATAACAATGAAAAGGGGTTGTTGCTTTCTTGTCCAAACAGCAACCTTCCTGAACAATCCAGTTGATTACTATGGGATATAGAATGCTGGGCTAAATGGTCACTTAGCTTGATTTGCAGATGTATTTCAACTGGATTTGTGCAGAAGGGCTTGTTTTTGAGCCATTCACCTACCATTCTTAGTGCCATTGTACAAATTGTGCTGGAGCCAAGCCCTGCAAGTTTTTTTTTACTGAACTGACCTCTGTTACTTTTTTTGTAATTCAGAAGATCAGCAGTAGAATTCCATAATTTTTTCCTGATCTTAGAAGTCTGTATTTCATAAGAGTGGCATGGGTGGATAACATGTGGTTGGTAACATTCTTTATTACATACAAAAGCTTGTTGAGTTCTGAAAGGTTTCTTATTCTCCCCCGCAAAAGTCATTTCCCTCTTACCAGCTTAAAGTACAGTATCAGAAGCTTACTTATAAATACGATGTATTAAAAAAATACATATACACCTCTTTTATGACAGAACCACTAGGATTTTTTTTAAATCTGTAACCTCCCTTCTCTGTTTACTTGTAATTTTCCATGGCACTGGTGTAGAACTAGTGCTCTGAAGAAGTAGTATTAGAACAAGTGAGGAATGACCTGTCCCTTTACCGATGTCTCTTTGACTGAGGCAACAAAAAATAAAATGCCTCATCTCTCTCTCCTTCCATCCCTTTTCTGAATTTTCTACACATTTTTAACCATTTTAATTAGTCATAAGCACTGAGTTGGCACACAAACTTACTTGAGTCTAAAAAAATCCTGACATTTTAAAAATGCATCTTGATATTATTACTTTAGTTTTTGCAGCGTTGGAAAAGCAATATGTTGGATTTACTATACAGCAGAAAGGGTAATTTTATGTGAGTGTTTCTTCATATAAAAATCAAATAATTAATATCATTCTTGTGCATAGGAAACAAGAGCATCAAGAATTACCACAAACTAGAAATTTAATTTGGGAAGGGCATACAAGTGTAAGCATAATCTGCTCTTTTATTCCTATATGGAATAATATGATAAAAAATAACCTGGCTTTTCTTCTTTCATAGTTATTTTAATCATAGGAAATGCCATAACAGTTTACATTCAGAACGCATTATAACATACAAAGGTTTTTTTTACACACCTTTCTTTAATTTACATAACATAAATCTACATTATAAAAATGTAGTTTGCATACATTTACTTTTCTTGTACATACACATATTCCTGATATATGCTTTTAAAATATACATTTACTGCTTTTTGCAACCGATTCTCCAGTATATCTTTCTAGCTATATTATTTGTACATATTTGATTGGGAAAGTTAAAGGACAGCCTAGTTTGATTCACCCCATTGCACAAATTGATTGAAACACAATGCTCAAAATTCACTTCTAGAACAATTTCTGGCAGCATTTAACTTATGTAGAACAGACAGGGACAACATTGAGTATAGCATATTAATTCATTGCCTTGTAGCAAAATAATTAAAAATTAATTAAAAAACCACCAATAGAAAACAATCCAACCAATGACCTAAACCTCAAAAGAGCCGACTTTAACAAACTCAGGATCCCATGGATGAAAATCCTAAAAGGGAAAACAACCCAGGAAACATGAGAAAACCTGAAAAATGTGATCACAAAAGCCCAGACTAGCATAATACCACTGAGAAAGAAAAACAAGAAATCCAAGAAGAAACCAGCATGGCTGCACAAAGATCTCTCTAACAAGCTAAAAGACAAAAAGGACAAATACAAAAAATGGAAAGAGGGGCACATAACTAAAGCCGATTACCAGCAGACAGCCAGAACATGCAAAGATGAAGTTAGGAAAACAAAGGCTCAGAACAAACAAAGACTTGCAACAGAAATCAAGGATAATAAAAAAAGTTTCTTCCAACATATTAATAACAAGAAAAAATTTGAAACTGTAGGCGCACTAAAGAGAGAATATGGCAAGGAAATAACAGGCAACAGGGAGAAAGGAGAGCTGCTTAGCTCATACTTTGCGTCAGTCTTCACACAAAAAGAAACTATAGCCCAACACACCAAAAAAACCATTGCAAAAGACATACTAGAAACAAAAATTAAAATAAGCAAGAAAATGGTAAGGGAACAACCTATCCAACCTTGACGAATATAAATCACCGAGACCTGACAGGCTACATCCCAGAGTTCTGAAAGAGCTGGCAGATGTCATCTCAGAACCATTGCATCACATCTTTCATAAATCCTGGAGCACCAGAAAAGTATCAGATGTTTGGAAAAGGTCTGATGTGGCCCCCATCTTCAAGAAAGGAAAAAAACCAGACCCAGGAAACTACAGACCAATCAGTTTAACATCAATACCTGGGAAGATCCTAGAAAAGATAATCAAAAAACAGATCTGTGAACAACTAGAAGCAAACAAAGTCATACCTAGTAGCCAGCACAGGTTTGTTAAAAACAGATCATGCCAAACCAATCTCAGCTCTGAGCTCCTGGTATTGGTGTGTGGTGATTGGAATAATGGGTGTGTGGATGGGTATGCACAGTGCTGTGCAAGGGGCTAAACTTGCCTATACACGCATAGAGCTATTAAACATCGGGCTCACAAGGTAATCCGGGATCACTAGCAATTTCCAGCAGTCCCATAACATACCGAACTGCATAGCGAGGCCTCCTGGATCTCCGTGGATTGTCATCGGGTCGGGGAGGTGCCGACGAAAGCGAAAATGAAAGGAGTGGAAACAAAAGCACGGCTGCAAAGCTGGCTTGCTGGCTCGGCTTGGGAAGCAGCCTCACAGACCAGCGCTGCCAAATGTTTTCCTGAGCAATGTAAGATCCCTCCTCCACAAAATTGATGAGTTGCAGCTGCAGATGGCAGCAAGCAGGCTTCTCTGTGAAAGTTGTGTGATGATTGCCATTGAGACCTGGCTACATCCAGCCATACCTGATGCGGCAGTGGAATTGACAAGCCGTGTCATTCATCGCTTTGACAGAAATGGCGACTCCGGTAAGAGCAAGGGAGGAGGACTTTGTGTTTATATACATAGTGATTGATGTGCTAATAGTAGAGTAGTCTACAAATACTGCTCCCCAGATGTGGAATTGATGACTGTGACATGCAGGCCATTTTATCTGCCCAGAGAAATTACTGTAGTAATTATCATAGCTGTCTATATTCCACCAAATGCCAATGTCAGTGTGGCACTGTCTAAGCTATATGATGTCATCTCCAGGCAGCAGCAAACTCACCCAGAGGGCTCTCTTGTTGTGGCTGGGGACTTCAATCAAGCCTGTCTAAAGACAGTTCTCCCTAAATTTGTGCAGTATGTGCAATTTTCCACCAGAGGGAAGAACACCTTAGATCGTGTGTATTCCAATCTGAAACAGGCATACAGAGCATTCCCCCTCCCCCACCTGGGTACATCCGACCATCTTTCACTCCTGTTGGTCCCGAAGTATGTCCCTCTCAGGAAAAGAATTCAGACAGTCACGAAAATGGTTAAAACCTGGCCAGAGGGTGCTCTCAGTCAGTTGCAGGATTGCTTTGAAATCACTGACTGGAGCGTTTTTGAACATCAAAATCTGAATGTATACGTGGACTCTGTACTTTCTTACATCAAAGTGTGCACTGACAGTGTGACAAGGGATAAGTGCATCAGAGTCAATGGGAATTGCAAACCCTGGATGACTGCAGAAGTACGATCACTCCTGAGAGCCCGAGACTCGGCCTTTAAGGCAGGGGACAGGGGTGCATACAGAAAGGCCAGGGCAAATCTTAGAAGAGGAATTAGGATGGCAAAATTATGATATAAATGCAAGGTGGAGAACCAACTAGCAGATAACAACCTGAAGCAAGTGTGGCAGGGACTGCAGCATTTAACCAACCATAAGGGCAATACGAGGAACACGGTGAACACCGATGCCTCACTGGCAGAAGAGCTGAACATCTTCGCTCGTTATGAGGCGAATGAACCAGACCACGTAGCCCCTGCTGACCAGCCTTCTGATTCTCAGCCACTCACCTTGCACGAACATCAGGTGAGAGCTGTATTGAAGGCTGTGAACCCCAGCAAAGCTGCAGGCCCAGATGGGGTACTGGGGACTGTGGTAAAGAATTGTGCTGAATAATTAGCAGGGGTCCTGACAAGGATCTTTAACATCTCCCTGCAAACAGCCTGTGTACCATCATGCTTGAAAGCAGCTACCATAGTCCCAGTTCCAAAGAAAACAGCAATCAGTTGCCTAAATGACTACAGACCTATTGCACTAACGTCTGTAGTGATGAAATGCTTTGAGAGATTGGTTCTCCAACATCTTAGGACATGCCTCCCACCGGATTTTAATAAACACCAGTTTGCCTACAGGGGAAATAGGTCGACAGATGATGCCATAGCTACTGCTTTACATTCGGTAGCTAGTCATCTGGAGAAACCTGGAAGTTATGTCAGGATACTTTTCATTGATTATAGTTTGGCTTTTAATACTATTCTGCCGGCTATTCTTATTGAAAAGCTGGCTGACTTGAAGTTTCATCCCTCTATCTGTGATTGGATTAATGACTTTCTGAGGGACTGGCTACAAACAGTGAGGGTTGGGTCTGTCTTATCCACCCCCCTGAAGCTTGGCACTGACTCACCACAGGGCTGCGTGCTTAGCCCCTACCTGTACTCATTGTACACATATGATTGTGTATCATCTGACCCATCCACTGCGATCATCAAGTTCTCAGGTGACACCACTGTGGTGGGTCTCATTACAGTGGAGATGAGACAGCATACAGGGGGGAGGTACAAAAACTATCCTCATGGTGCCTAGAGAACAACCTGTACCTGAACATTGGCAAGATGAAGGAGATGGTGCTAGACTTCCGGAGGAAAAGAGAGGAACCTGCCCCACTTTACATTGGAGGGGACTGTGTGGAGAGAGTTTCCTCCTTCAAATTCCTGGGAGTCTACCTCTGTGAAGATCTTACCTGGAAAACTAATACAGCCCAGGTGGCCAGAAAGGCCCAACAGAGACTCCACTTTTTCAGGGTTTTGCGGAAGAACAGGGTAGAACGACGACTCATGACCTTCTTCTACCGGTCTACTATTGAAAGCATTCTCACATATTGTATTGTGGTTTGGTATGCTGGCCTGACAGCCGCGGACAGGAAGGTATTGCAGAGGGTGGTGAGCATGGCACAAGACATCGTGGGCTGTACCCTGACTCCACTGGATGACATCACCAGGGCCTGTTGCTTTGGCAGAATGAGGAAAATTCTCAGGGATGACTCACACCCTGGTTGGTACCTTTTTACTCTCCTACCATCGGGTAGGAGATACAGAAACATAGCCAGCCGTACCAACAGGCTGAAGAACAGCTTTTATCCATGGGCTGTCAGGCTTCTGAATGGGACATAACTTTATAACTTTATGCATGACAGACTCGTGAGGCCGGCGTGATGTGCAATTAGTTCACAGGGTGAAATAAGTTGGGGGTTTGTAGTCACCGTGAGTTTGTGGTGAGGGGGGGGCACAGAGGGAGACTCAGCCAAGTTCACTGTATACATGTTATACTTTGATAATAAAGAGTATTATTATTATTATTATTATTATTATTATTATTATTATTATTATT
>NW_015387384.1:277061-286588 GCF_001527695.2 Protobothrops mucrosquamatus
GGAGTCCTAGTGGACGATCACTTGACTATGAGCCAGCAGTGTGGAGCAGCAGCCAAAAAAGCTAATACAATCTTGGGTTGTATAAACAGAGGCATAGAATCAAGACCATGAGAAGTATTATTACCGCTTTATAAAACCCTAGTAAGACCACACCTGAAATATTGCAATCTATTCTATTCTATTCTATTCTATTCTAATTTCAAATCCCAGCAGAGGATTAAAAAAACACACATCTAAAACAGTCCTTGGAAGTGTCTCTCCCTCCCACTTTTCTTCTCTGGAAAAATCTGCAGTCAAATGGCAGCAGAGATGAGAATTTGGCTACTGTTGATTAGCTAATGCACACACCAAGATTCTTTGTTTTTATAAAAAGGAATCCAGTCATTTGATGTTAACATATCCACAATAATGTGTTTTATTCAAACTTTAGAATAACTGAAACAATCATTTGGTATTGAAGTCTACCTGCCCAGGTAAACCAGGCAGGAAACATGACTAGATAAACTAAAGTACAGCAAAAGAATAAGTACAAAAAATGGAAAGAGGGATACCTAACTAAGGCAGAAAATCAGCAGATAGCCAGAATCTGCAAAGACAAAGTCAGGAAAGCAAAGGCGCAGAATGAACAAAGACTTGCAACAAAAGGCAAAGATAATAAAAAAAATCTTTCAACATATAAATAATAAGAAAAAAGTCAAGGAAACAGTCGGTCCACTAAAGAGATAAGTTGGCAAGGAAGTAACAAATAGTAGAGAGAAAGCAGAGCTGGTTAACTCATTCTTTGCATCAGTCTTCATGCAAAAAAAAACCTACCAAAAAACATAGCTGTAAAAGACAGACTAGAAATAAAAATTAAAATAAGCAAGAGAATGGTGAGAGAACATCTGTCTAACCTTGATGAATACAAATCACTGGGACCTGATGGATTACATCCCAGACTTCTGAAAGAGCTGGCAGATGTTATCTCAGAACCACTATATCATATTTTTAAAAAATCCTGGAGCATTGGGAACCATCAGAGGACTGGAAAAGAGCTGATGTGGTTCCCATCTTCAAAAAAGGAAAAAAAATAGATTCAGGAAATTACAAACCAATCAACTTAACAGCAATACCCAGAAAGCTCCTGGATAAGATAATCAAAAAACAGACCTGCAAACATCTAGAAACAAATAAAGTTATAACTAGTAGCCAGTGGGGGTTTGTTAAAAACAGATCATGCCAAACCAATCTCATTTCATTTTTTGACAAAGTGACTAAATTAGTAGACCAGCGAAATACTGTGGACATAGATTTCAGCAAAGCATTCGACAAAATAGACCACAACCTACTTCTTGATAAGCTAGAAAAAAAGTGGGATATATAGCATCACCACCAAATGGATTTGTAGCTGGCTAACAAACCGTACTCAATATGTAGTCCTTAATGGTACTACAGCTACATGGAGGGAAGTAAGCAGTGGAATACCACAAGGTTCCATCTTAGGCCCAGTACTCTTCAATATCTTCATAAACAACTTAGATGAGGGAATAGAAGAGGAACTCATCATATTTGCGGATGACACTATGCTGGCAGGAATAGCTAACACCCTAGATGATAGGCTCAAGATTGAGATGGATCTTGATAGACTTGAACACTGGGCCCTATCTAACAAAATAAAATTCAATGTAGAGAAAAGTAAAGTCTTACACTTAGGCAAAAACCCCAAAAGTACATATATATATATATTGGGTGAAACCTGGCTTAATAGCAGTAACTGTGAGAGGGATCTTGGAGTCTTAGTGAAAAATCAGTTAAGTATGAGCCAACGGTGTATGGCAGTGGCAGCCAAAAAAGCCAATGCAATCCTAAGTTGCATTAACAAAGGGATTCAATCAATATCACATGAGGTACTAATACCACTCTATAAAGCCTTAGTAAGACCACACCTAGAATACTGCATCCAGTTTTGGTCTCCACACTATAAAAATGTTGAGATTCTAGAAAAAGTGCAGAGAAGAGCAACAAAGATTATTAGGGGACTGGAGACCAAAACATATGAAGAATAGTCACAGGAACTGGGCATGGTCAGGAGAGACATGATAGCAGTGTTCTAATATTTGAGGGGCTGTCACAGAGAGGAGGTGGTCAACCTATTTTCCAAAGCACCTGAAAGCCAGACAAGGAACTACGGGTGGAAATTGATCAAGGAGAGATTCAACCTAGAAATAAGAAGAAATTTTCTGACAGTGAGAACAATCAACCAATGGAACAGATTGCCTTCAGAAGTTGTGGGAGCTTCATCACTGGAAGCTTTCAAGAAGAGACTGGACAGCCACTTGTCAGAAATTGTATAAGGTCTCCTGCTTAAGCAGAGGGTTGGACTAGAAGACCTCCAAGGTCCCTTCCAACTCTGTTATTCTGTTAAAGTTACTTTATTGTAAGGCTACATTAACAGGATCTTGAAAGTCTGAAAGTACAGACTTCCTGCTTTTTTAACTGCTTGATCCCTTAGGATGGGTGTATCAAAGGCGCTTTTTCAAGAGGCATCTGGACTTTCTTGTTTTTCTTTGAAGACATTTTGCTTGTCATCTAAGAAGCTTCTTCAGCCCTTAGCAGAGCAAAGAAGCTTCTTGGATGAGAAGTGAAACATCTTCAAAGAAAAACAAGAAAGTCCAATTGCCTCTTGAAAAAGTACCTTTGGGACAACCATGACCTGGATGACTGAGAATCTCCATAGACCTTAGGATAGGTCTTTCCTAGGTTTCTTTCTCTGATCATTAAGCCACTCCTGCCAGTCTAGTTTGACTGTTTCCTAGGCAGCATCTCTTCCCCTCTTTCCCCAAGGTCATTCATACATTCCATTACAAGTATCCAATTATCCAGCTTGTGTAAAGAGTGTGAATTTGTCATAAATTGTTGATAGATTGAAAGTATGATTATCCTGCTGTTCAGTTAAAATTTTTGTTCTGTTCTCGAAGAAGAGGCATCGAGACGAAGTAACGGTTTCACACAGTCCTTCTTTATTGCAAACACCAACAGAACAGATTGCAAAATGGTGCAGTTCCCCTTTTATAGTCTCCTGCCCAGTACCTTGCTGGCCAATCGTTGCAAGGGATTTTTCCCGCCTTGCGCATATGCGCAAGGCTGGGAACAGCCTTTCTGGTCCCGGGCATCCCCGTGGTCTGCCCGGGCCAATTGCTGGAGCCTGTACTCTGCAGGCCCAGGATATAACATCCCTCCCCCCTTGGATGAAATAATAAGGCACACTTATTATTTTAAATACTCCAATACTCCATTACATTGCTTACGTTGCATCTATATATATACACAACACTACAGTCTTGCTACAGCCATACTCCCCACTCCTCTTGAGCTACATTACTAACCCAGACTACTAGGCCTGCCCATGAACTGACAAGGACCGTACATAGTCTTGTAAGTATTTGGGAGGACCTCTGGCCCGCCCTGATGTTCTCATGGCCAGTGTGTGTGCCTGGCCTGCCAGCTTGCTTGCCAGGCTAGGCAGACCAGGACTTTGTTGCCCGAAGGACCCAGGGGACCCACCCAGCTGCTGACTGGCTGGATCCGCTAAATTCAAGCCACGGTTCCTTGGGGGGGTGGAATTCCCCAAGTCCAGTGGTGGGGTGGAATTCCCCAAGTCCACAATGGACTCCTCTTGGGAGCACTGTCCCTCGAGCCCAAGACCAGCAGCTGGAGTGGCCTGAGTGGCTGATGTGCCCCAATACCCCATGGCCCCCATGTATGTACCGGAGGTGCCAGTGTCAGGAGCCACCTCCATGGCAAACCCCCTTTTTGCAGACTCCCTGTTTGGAGCAATAGCTGAAGCCTGGGGATGTCCCCCTCCTGAGGACTCCTGTTTGGAGCAATAGCTGAAGCCTGGGGATGTCGGAGAGATCGCGGTCCACAATCGTAATTGTGGTCCTCCTCCCCACCCCAAGAGCAGAGCCAGGAGCGGAAGAGTTGCTGGGAAGCCTCCAGCACAGTTGGTCAATGTGATGTCGGATCACACGACCATCGTCCAAGGCCACTTTGTATGACAGCGGCCCAGGCTCCTAGGTGCCCGTGGCTGTGACACCTGTGAAGCCACCAGGTCTGGGTGCAACCTGTCCAGTTTCGTGATGAGGCGGTGACCCCAGCGGAGTTCAGCTGGGCTCTTTCCAGTAGTTGTTCAAGGTGTGGTGCGGTGGCAAAGAAGAAAGGCCGCTAACCTGTGATGCCAGTTCCTGTGAGTGATCCTCTTTAAGGCATCCTTGGTTGTGCGCACCATCCATTCAGCCTGTCTGTTGGAAGCTGGATGGAATGGTGCAGATGTGGCATGCCGGATCATGTTGGCCTGGAGGAATGCCTTAAACTCAAACGAAGTGAATTGGGGCCCGTTGTCAGAGACAAGGACATCTGGAAGTCCATGTGAGGCGAAGATCCCTCTCAGGATCTGGATGGTCCTAGCAGTAATAGTGGAGGAGACAGGCATGACCTCTAGCCACTTGGAATGGCTGCCCAGGAGGAGTAAGAAGAATTGCCCCTGAAAGGGCCCAGCATAGTCGATATGAACCCTCGACCATGGGGTATGAGTCTCCTCCCACCTATGAACTGGGGCCTGGGGCATCTCCGGCCTCGACTGTTGACAAACAGTGCACCCGTGGACCTGGGCCTCAATGTCTTTATTGAGCCCAGGCCACCAAAGATGGCTGTGCGCTAATGCCTTCATCCAGACTATTCCCAGATGTCCCTCATGCAGAGACTGCAGGACTCTAGTCCTCAATGAGGTTGGGATTACTACCCGGCTACCCCATAGGACACACCCCTTGAAGGTGGAAAGCTCGTGCTTCCTCTGCCAGAAGCTCTGGAATTTTGAGCCTGGACATGTGTCAGGCCAACCAGACAACACCCATGTCAGCACGCGTGTTAGCGTGTGATTGGTGGCTGTTTCTGCAGCCACGTCCCTAGCATTGAGGAGAGATTCGGGCAAGTCCTGAATAGACAGGATGCAGTTGGCAGGTGCCGGATCTGCCTCTACTTGCTATAATGGCAACCTGCTGAGGCCATCTGCGTGGCCCATGTCTTTGCCTGGCTTGTGAACCAGTGTATGGTAATATGCAGACAGGAAGATAGACCACCTCAGCATTCGTGGGGATATTATGTGTGGGGTTTGTTTGTGCGTTGTAAACAACCCCAGCAGTGGCTTATGGTCTGTAAAAACTGTGAAATGGCGGCCATATACGAAGTCATGGCATTTCTTTATGCCAGCCACTATGGCTAAGGCTTCCCTATCTATCTGTGCATAATTGCGTTCAGCTGATGATAGGGTTCTAGAGTAGTATGCTATTGGGACTTGCATCCCATCAGCCTTCAAGTGACTTAACACAGCCCCAATCCCATAAGGGGACGCATCACAGGCGATGCACACCGGCAATTTCTCATTGAAATGCGCCAGGACTGCATTTGAAGAGAGCAAGGCCTTGACCTCTTTGAAACTCCTTTCATGTCCTTGTGTCCACTGCCAAGGGGCCTGTTTGTCCAAGAGCCAGTGTAATGGCTCAGCCACTGCAGCCTTGTGGGGCAGGAATACATGGTAGAAGTTTAACAGTCCCAGAAAGGCCTGAAGTTCGCCCTTGGATTTGGAACTTGGGGCCTGCTGAATTGCTTGCAGCTTGGATTCAGCAGGGTGGATGCCCTGAGCATCAATGCGGAATCCTAGAAACTCAGTGGAGCTAACCCCGATCTTACACTTCTCTTGCTTAAGCTTCAGCCCCGCTTGGCGGAAACGTAGCAAAACGGCTCTCAGCCTTTCGGCTAAATTGTCAGCTGAGTCCCCAGTGATGAGGACATCGTCAAAGTACGGGCAAACGCCAGGGATATTTTGGAGCGTTCGCTCCATTACATTCTGGAAGATGCCAGGGGCCACATTTACTCCAAATTGCAGTCTTTTTACCTTGAATGCCCCTCTGTGAGTCACTATAGTTTGGGCCTCGGCCATTGCCTCATCAACTGGCAATTGTTGATAGGCCCGAGCCAGGTCAAGCTTAGCAAAGATCTGCCCCCTCTTGAGGGAGGCTAGAATGTGGCTGACCACAGGCACCAGGTACGAATACTGCTGCAGCACTTTGTTAAACGTGCACTTGTAGTCCGCACAGATTCAGACTTCACCATTGGCCTTCAGTGACGTAACTATGGGGGTTTCCCATGGACTACTGTCCACAGGCTCTAATATACCTTGCTGAATCAGTTTATCCAGTTCTGCATCTATTTTTCCCTTTAAGACAAAGGGCACCCTGCGTGGCTTGATTCTAATGGGGGCTATGGCTGGGTCTAGCCTCAGATAAATAGGAGGGCCTTTGTAGGAGTCAAGTTCTGGACTAAACACATCTGTAAACTCCTTGCAGACCCCAGCCAGGCCTGTTGTTTGCACTCTGTTTATTCCAGTCACCTGAATCCCCAGGGCCTCAAACCAGTCGAGTCCAATGAGACTTGTGCGGTCTCCCCCAACCACAACTACATCTAACAGCCCCTCAAAATTCCTACGCTGCACTTTGAGCGTGGACTCCCCCCTCATGTTGACTCTGGAATTTTGGAAATCTGTGAGGATGAGGTTCGACAGTCTGAGTTTAACCCGTAGGCCTCTCCTGCTGCAAACCTTGTTAAAGGTGTCTAGGGAGATGATCGATAGAGCAGACCCTGTATCCAGCTCCATCGACAAGGGGACTCCTTGCAACTTCACGTCGATGTGAAGCTTCTTCCTAAGTGGCCTGTGGACCCCCGTTCTAAAAATGCTCCTTTGTGACACGCAGAAGCCCACCCTGTGCTGGCTGGGGACCCTGGTACCTTTCTGAGGCAATTCTTCTGGGTAATGTTCCTTCTGGTGACCCAAACAGACTGAGGCAATGTGGCCTTGCTTACCACAGGCCCTGCAGATGGCGGTGCGGAAACGGCAGTCTGCACGGCGATGGCGGCCTCCACACCCGACGCACCGAGGGGATGCTGCTGGCTGGGCCTTCCCTCCATGAGGCCTTCTCTCTGGAGCCTGAT
The DNA here is from genome assembly GCF_001527695.2 of Protobothrops mucrosquamatus. Taxonomy (NCBI): domain Eukaryota; kingdom Metazoa; phylum Chordata; class Lepidosauria; order Squamata; family Viperidae; genus Protobothrops; species Protobothrops mucrosquamatus. Next base: position 284,088 of record NW_015387384.1, read on the forward strand.
GCAGCCAGTCCACCTCCGATTCGTGATCCTGTTTGGATTCTTCGTGAATGACCTCTTGATGGATGGTGGCTGGAACTTGAGGGGGCTTGATGAGCCACAAGGCCTTCATAGCTCCGCCTGCTGCTTCTTTGGCTGAAACTTCCCTCAAGGCATCTTGGAACGTGAGGCCTTCCTTCGCGAAGAGCTTCTGCTGCAACTCCCGGCTTCGCAGGCCACAGACCAGCCAATCTCTCAGTCTCTCTTCCAAGTCGTTGAATTCACAGGGCCTAGCTGCTTGTTGCAAGGCCGTAACAAATTCTGCAGCAGACTCACCAGGCCTCTGGTCCCTCTGCTTGAACGCGTGTCGCCAGGCAATCACAGAGAGCTTGGGTTCGAAATGCTCTTGAAGCATCCTCTTCAAGTCTGTGTAGGCGATTGATTCCAGTGGTGCTGGGGTGACCAGATTCTCTGCAATATCGAAGGTCTCTTGCCCACACACACACAGCAACGTGGCAGCTTTGAGGCCGTGTTCGCAAATTTGATTCACCCGGAGGTAGTTCTCCACCTGGGCCACGTACTAGCTCCAGTGTTCTGGATGAGCTGTGTCAAACTCTGACAGCTGGCCTATCTTCACCATCGTTGCAGCCCAGGTACTTCGTTCATGCCTCTTGCTGCAGGGTTTGAGAATGGGCCCCCTTTGCTGAGCTCACCTCCAGCGTTTCTGTGCTGGCAGGCTGAGTCGCAATCGCCAGGCCACCTCCTCCGAGCTGCAAGCCTCCTGTGGTGAGTCAGCCTGGCTTCTTACTTCATTTCCCCTGCAGGCATCCCCCCTTCGTCGCCAATGTTCTGTTCTTGAAGAAGAGGCATTGAGACGAAGTAACGGTTTCACACAGTCCTTCTTTATTGCAAACATCAACAGAACAGATTGCAAAATGGTGTGGTTCCCCTTTTATAGTCCCCTGCCCAGTACCTTGCTGGCCAATCGTTGCAAGGGATTTTTCCCACCTTGCACATGCGCGCAAGGTTGGGAACAGCTTTTCTGGTCCCAGGCATCCCCGTGGTCTGCCTGAGCCAATCGCTGCAGCCTGCGCTCTGCAGGCCCAGGACATAACAATTTTCTTACTTTAAAAGTCAGTTCCTGTGTATGAGCTTGCAGTCTAAAAGTCATGGCACAAAATGGATAGAGGAAAAGAGAAAGAGGAGAGGAGGTAGGGAATAGTCTGTAGCACCAGTTCCTAAAGTGAAATAGTCATTCTGTAATTGCTAGTCAATATAGTTCAGGAAAAGAAAAGATTTGAAGTTGGTCTTTCAGCAGCAGAAGATGGATTTTCTCTCTGATTTCAATTTCATCTCCTCTGGTTTTAATCCAAGACTATCCGGTGACCCAAAAGACCATATTTGTCCTGGAAGAAAATAAATAAATAGAAGATAATTTACTATAATTAGTATCAGTATCCATATTAGTATTAGAAGAGATAACAGACTCCTGGCATGGGAAATATAAAGAGAAGATGAAGTAGAGGAAGAGAAAAAAGTAACTGGGCAGGATAGGAAAAGAACAATTTGTGGAGAGTATCTGAAATGAGGAAGGAGAGAGTACAATAAGCTCTTTGGCCTCTTTGGCTGGGTCTCCTTTACTATAAGAATTAATGGAGGGATTTGCTTCTGCTTGAATTCAGTTCAACCCAGACTATCCCTCTCACTATTTGCAGAGAGTCCTGCAAAAACCTAGGCAGCTGGCTCAAACAGCAATTCCATGTAAGCCTTTTGCTGGATTCAACCCCCACCAGGGTCCCCGAACAGTCTCAGAGCGTTCTTTCCTTATGAAATGCCGTTTTCATCACTTTGCACATCTGAGCTTATTGGCACTGCAGCAGTACATGTGTTAGTGTAATATATTTTTCAGCTACATTCTTGGAACTTGATATTAGAACATCTGAACTCCCTTCACTCAGAACGCTGTTCTTTGGAGGGAATGGCTTTCCATGAGTTGCATGTGCATTCTCTGTCAATGCTGCTAACATCGGATGTTCTTGCTTTGGCAATAGATGGAAATGTAGCCATTTTTCTCTTTCGCTTTTAGAGTTAGTTGATGCTGGGAGGGGGGATATGGATGAGAGTCCAGTTAGTCATAACAATAATAACTCAGCCATGGGAATCCAAGGTTATTGCACCCAGAGCTGATAAAGATTTGGCCAGCTGGAGAGCTGGGAAGAAAGCCCGGGCTTCAAGCTAATTGGGGAATGTGATTTATGACAGTTAATTGGAGGAAGGAATTGTGCTTTGCTACTTTGTGCCCAGGGGAGGGGAATTCAGGTTTTGGCTTAACTATGTAGTGCTGATACTTTGTTTCTCGAATAAAAGATTCTTTAAGGTAAATAATGCCTCGAAGTTCTTTTGAAGTGTTTCATCTGTCGGAACCATGATATTCTCCTTCAAAGGAGAAAACAGCTGTCCTTGCCATATTTATATAATTAAAGAAACAATGTGCGCTTCAAGGTGTTGGTCATCATCTTCAAAGA
>NW_015387384.1:286688-299950 GCF_001527695.2 Protobothrops mucrosquamatus
GCCGCAGATTACCTCCCATCGGCCGGTACGCTCCCACAGAGTGGGTCTCCTCAGGGTGCCGTCAGCCAGACAGTGCCGGCTGGCGACCTCCAGGGGGAGGGCCTTCTCGGTGGGAGCTCCCACCCTCTGGAACGAACTACCCCCAGAGATCCGGGTGATCCCGGATCTCCCCTCCTTCCGCCGCGCCCTGAAGACATGGTCTTCCAACAAGCGGGATTGGCCTAGGGGAATTTTTAGTGGGGTTTTAAGAGCAATTTTAATTATATAGGCCATAGTAAATATTTCTTTTTAATTAGGTTTTAAATTGGGTATTTATTGTTGTATCTGTTTTATAAGGCTGTCAGCCGCCCTGAGTCCGTAAGGAGAAGGGCGGGATAAAAATTGAATAAATAAATAAATAAATGTGTTTGCTTGGATTACAGATCCTTTCAGATATTTATGGTAAGTACAGGAAGAGCTGCAGATGAAACAGTTGACAGGCTTGCCTCAGATAGAGTGGTTTAATCAGAAAAGCTTCCCACTGTGCTGGAAAAGACAGCCTTACTTTTGTCTTGTAGAAGGAGGGTTCTTCAAACATTCAATTTAGCCTCTAACCCTATTTCTCAGTATTCACATGAATCCCAAGTTTCTTGTTCAGTTACCATCATAATCCTCATCCATCCATCCATAGATGAAAATAGTTTTCTGACAGCAAAATTCTATATGCCCTTAACAGAGAAAAAGGCATTTTTACAGCAAAGTCTTTCTTGCATTGTGGCCTGAATTCTTTCACATTCATTTTACTTATACAAGAAATGTCACTCTTCCTGATTTATCCTCAAGCCTACATATAGCCATCAGAAGCTGATAAGACATGGTTAATTGAAAGACTATAAGGCAAAGATTATAAGGCAAGAAGGTCTGCTCTTGAGTAGAGCAGCTGGTTTTAAAAAATAGAAAAGAAAAGAAAATTCCAGAATTTCAGTGATCCAGTGTTATGACTAATGTCATAACAGACCATTCCCAAGTATTACTCTCCCTACTACTACACAACTGCTATTAGTAGTAAGAGTTAGATAGTAACTCGTCCTAAATAGGCACCTTAAATATTATATCACATTGAATCACTTCTTTTACTTCACTGGTAGTCTAGGAAAATCCTTTTTGTTTTTGTGCAAAGGAGAAGATAGATATTTATACCCAGAGCTTGGACATAAACACTAAATTGTGTGAAGTCTTCTGTGTGAAACTTAAATGTACATAGGTAGTAAACAGAGTACATTTTAATTCCCATTCAAGATTATATAACTTTTATATAAGGTTTATATGATTTTTATATATTTTAATATAATTTTATGTAATTATAAACAACAATATAAACTGAATCTAGAGGTCAATCCCAGTTACATTTAAGTCTTACTTCAACATCAGTCACAAGAGGCACCAAAAGACTAACATTTAAAAATTGAATTTTTTAGAATTTTTAAAAATTTTGAAAAAATCTTTTAATTTTTTTGATTTTTTAAAAAAGTTTTGAAATTTTAATCTTTAAATGAACTTTTAGATTTTTAAAACACTTCTAGCAACTGCAAGAAGAAAAGCATAGTCTTGAAAAAATCATGGGGGAAAAATACTTACACTGTTGTGATTTGCAAAATATTTTCCATGTATGTATTCATGCCCACAGAAGACCCAAATTACACATGTAGCAAATGTAAACTAAATGAATTACTCAAAGAAAAAATAAGGGGTCTAGAGGCAAGTCTAGCCACTCTGAGACTCAACCAACAAAAACTCAAATCAAAGGAAGAAGGCTGTATCCAAACTGAACACAGTCAGGAACAAACAACTACCAGAAAAAAATGAACCTTTAAATCATGGGTGTCGACATATCACGACTTTTTTCACATTGCAGAAGCTGGGGTGGGCGCGGCCTTTGCATGATGCAACCAGCCCAAGGGCCAGCAGTTTGACACTCCTGCTTTAAATGACCCTTTAGAGATAGACCAATGGCAATATGTCACCCATAGAAAAAAAAAACAACCAAAAAGATGTCTCTGTTGTCAACTGCAGTCCTGTCCAATACATCCCCCACTGAAGCTGAGTAGTCGATTTCATATCCTCCTGGAGAAAATTCCTTTCCTAAGAAGAAATTTCCTGACAATAATTAATCAAAGGAATGGCTTGCCTCCGGAAGTTCTGGGTACTCCATCACTGCAGGTTTTCAAGAAGAGATGGACAGACATTTGTCTGGAAATGGTATAGTGTCTCCTGCCATCAGCAGGATATTGGACTAGAAAAACTCCAAGGTCCCTTCCAACCTTATTATTCTATGTTCTACTATCAGCCAGCTAGATATCAGACTTTCCCTGTTCATCTACTTATTCATTAACTAAAGCTCTAGTTTTTGTCCTTGTCCACTTCACAATGCTAAAGTTGGAATAATTCTGCGAGACTTCAGAGGAATCAGCATGTTCGTGGTTTTACCAGGGTAACAATCTCCTCTTGAACTCAATGTAACGTTGTTTCTAAGGTGGTAAAGAAGCAGCACACCTAGATTCAAATTGACCGTCATATTCAATTCCTCCTTTTTTACCTGAATCTAATGTTCTTGCTTGTAACTATTTATTGAATTGTGGTCAGTCTCATGGTCAGGATTTAGCAGCTCCTTTTATTTCTGATCCCATCAAAAGAACTTTCAAATATTTTCTAAGAGAAATCAATCAATGAAATTTTAGCCCTGATTATGATCATGGTACTTTGTATCAATTAACTTCGCAGATGATACTCAGTTTCTGGAACTGTGTCATGAACTGGAACTCTTTATTGCTAACTGATGTGTCTTTGACAGTTTATTTTTCTTACAAACGTGGGGCAGGATTTCATTAATTAGCTCAGAATTTGAAACGAAGTAAACTGAATTGAAACTATGAAACACTTTCAGTTAATTGTAAAAAGACATTTCCATTTGCAAGTAGACCTCGTGTACCAACCATGATTGAGATACGCAATTCCATTGCTAAGGTCACAGTTGTAAAGTGAAATGTCATGTGACCATAGCAACTTATGACACCAGTTCTAGTTGCAGTCATTAAGTAAATCACCCACAGTTGTTAAGCATGACATTATGCAACCTTGACTTGTGACTTCCAGCTGGCTTCCCCATTGACTTTGAGATGGTCATAAATGGTGATCACATGACTGCGGGATGCTATGACTGTTGTAAATAAGTACCAGTTGCCAAATGCTCAATTTGCAATTATGTGATTGCAGGGATACTGCAATGACTGCAAGTTTGAGGATTGGTCATAAATTTCCTTTTCTGGCACTATCTTAACTTTGGTCATTGAAGTAGTGGTCAGTAAGCAAGGACTTCCTGTATGTGTGTTTTGGGGAGAGGAAGCCCATGAAGTACTGAATACTGAATGCAGGTGGCCAAATGCTACCTTAATTCTTAACAGAAAATATCCTAAGCCAATAGTTGAACTGGGTGGCATTGAGTCTACAACATTGGGAATCTATTCAAAGGTGTGTCTTACTTAGCCAAATCCAAGGGAGAATGATTTTGGAAGAGGTGAAGGAAAGAATAGGAGAGGCCATACCTGGATGTCAGTAAAACACTGTAGTAAATAGTTTCCCAGCTAGCATTAACTGGTACCAGAAAAGGTGAGAAAAAAGTTTTCTTATGAACATCAATGAGATATTTTATAGTGAAGACATTACATTATTTTGCTATATATAGACAAAAACAAAGTCAGTATTATTATGATATATTATTGGTTTCTGTATATCAAATTTCAACTGACAACATTTCCATTTCTTTTCAGATCTAAAACTGGTGCTTTGAAAAGCTAACCAACTCATAATCAAACATAATGAAGAAGTATCACCATTTGATTTTTGCAACAATCTGTTGTCTTTTACTCTCAGGCAATCATGAGGCTGATGCACAGCAGAAAGAAACTAGTAAGTGTCTTCTATTTTTAAACGATTCAGTATTTAAAAATGGGAAATTATCCCAGGTTTTCCTTTGAAATTTTGAAGAGAAAAATATATTGCTGTTGTATATTGCTGTAGTACTGATTGCCAATGTCTATCCTTGAATCTTTGCCGTGTGTACATAGGCATATTTACTGTATGTAGAACATCTCTTGCATGCCTGCCTTGATGAACAAGCAGTTGCCTCTGCTGTACCTACCCTGTTCATCCTTATACGATGGTGGGTCTGCTGGAATAGATCAATGTTATTTGGAGCATAGATACCGCATAGGAAAAATGGGGATATTTTTGTGAAAGGGAGCCAACTCTCATATGTTACATTTCTAAAGAGATAAATGTTATTTTTCCAATGATACAGATGATTGATTTTGCTTGATTCTTCTTTTCTGCAGTAAAGAATTAAGTAATATTACAAAATATTTGGGAAATATTGCACATTGGAACAATTTTCAATTAATTTTAATTTGACTTTTCTTCTGTCTGATGAACAAAGACAGCATCATGTTCTTATAATATTGGTACTATATGAAGGTATTTAATATGAACCAGAGTAAGAAAATGCAGAACTAGTACTGTAACAACTTATTTCAAAACAACATTTTTAAAATAAATCTGAAAATTCCCACAAAAATCTGTTCCTCCCAGCTGCCCTACTCTTTCCATTAGCAACTCTTCCCCCCACACTCCAGACCTCCACTCTTCCCTTTTAGTATCTGCAAGCTGCTTTAGTAGTTTAAAATTGCCACATCAATCAGTGTTTATTAAACAAGAATAATTTCCAGGATTTGAATAGTTTTCCACCTGCCCCAGTGTAAATGAACTCTGGGTTGTTGGTGATATAAAAGAAGAGCCTGGCTATTAATGTAGGACAAGATCTTCCTGTCTACCATGACCTCTGGAAAATCATAAATCAATGTGTTTTTTTTAAAGATGTCAAAATCAGTGCTGCTGCTGATATAATATTTCTAGTGGATTCCTCTTGGAGCATTGGAAACGAACATTTCCAACTTGTTCGAGAGTTTCTGTATGATGTTGTTAAACAATTAGATGTGGGAGGAAATGATTTTCGGTTTGGTCTGGTCCAGTTCAGTGGAAACCCACATTCAGAGTTCCAGTTAAACACCTATCATACTTTACAAGATGTCCTCTTCCATATTTCACACATGCCTTACATGGGGGGAGGAACCAAGACCGGACAAGAATTAGAGTTCCTAATTTGGAACCATCTAACTAAAGCCGCTGGAAGCAGAGCGAACAATGGCATTCCCCAGATTATTATAGTGTTAATGGATGGACGATCCCAAGATGATGTGGCTCTACCATCATCTATACTTAAATCTGCTGAGGTAAACATGTTTGCCATTGGAGTGCAGGATGCAGTGGAAGGGGAATTAAAGGAAATAGCAAGCAAACCCCTTGATACGCACCTATTCAATGTAGAGAACTTTACTGCTCTCCACGGCATTGTAGGAGACTTAGTTGCCAGCATTCGCTCATCCATGACTCCAGAAATGGCTGGAGTAGAAGGAGGGATTAAAGACATCACAGGTAACGCTGTCTGCACTGCCGTTGCAATATTTGTGTCTGAGGGAATTATTTGCTACTTTTCCATAATTTTAAGCATTTTGATATGTAGCACAAGGGCATTTCAAGGTAACACTAATCAATTAACTTTACTTCTAGTGCTATATTAATATTTTCTATCTGTATGATGTGTGGCTAATGCTAAAATAGCATGCGGTGTAGAGAAAGAATGCAAGCAAAATGATAAGGGAAAGATGCTGAACAGAATATTGTTGAAACTATTTTCATTTCTGTCATTTTTTTAAAATACTGCATGAGTTATTCCATGCTTGGATACTTGAATGCTCCTGCCAGGGAGTGTGTAATATCCAGACAAATAAAATTATACTATAGCACAGTATTTATACTATACACAGTATTTTAAGATTTTACAAAATGGCATAGGAGGCACAAAGAGTAAGACATCTGTGTTTATCTGACTACCGTTAGTAGTAGCTAGAAGAGAACCCCTTTTTCTCACAATGTTTTGTTTTGCAATTTGTTAATTATGGGATGTTTAGCCTCTCCTTAGCTGTAAGAGAATTGCCTAGAAAAGCCCTAAGATGCACATTCAAAGGGTTCAAAACAAAGGGTTTTTCTTTTTTCATATAATGTTTTTCTGCAATTACATGAGATTTCCATGCCAGTTTCCTCAGGCTGTGCCTCTCCCCAGCTTTCTAATTATCTCTGTCCTCCTGGACACACAAATGGACAAAGAGAAGAAAGGGAACCAGAAATCACTGCCTCTCAGCTGGATAGCAAAATTAAAAAGGAAATCTCCTGTAAATCCTCCTCTCCATCTCTACATTAAACAGAAGAAGAGGGGAGGAAATCATCTGATTGGAATACAAACTGTTTTATTTAATTAGTAAAAATTAAATAAATCTTATTGATTTAAATTTATCAATGATTATTCTGCAGTCTTGCATTCTTAGACCTTTGTTTTTATATCTTGGAATGTATGTAAGGAATTATGTTGCAAAAGACCCACAAAGCTTCATAATATTTGCCTTGTTTTATTAATTTTATTCACTTTGGTTTAATTACATTTCTGCATGATTCACAGTCATTTTTTTTTATGAATAGGGGAAATAATGAGATTCCTAGAGGAAATCAGGAAGTACTCTTCTCCATTAAGCTATTTCATTTTATCATTTTATTTATTTATTTATTTATTTATTTATTTATATGCTGCCCATTGAGCTATCTATATTTAAGTAACACTTCTTTTTAAAAAGCCTATCCGAGAAATCTGTATTAATTTTACCTCCAGGGAGGATTTCCCTATCTTTTAAAACAGAATATCCATTGAACTTGATTTCGATGTAAAAAAAAAAATCACATTGCAAAAAAGATGAAGTGAATAGAAGATGCATTATTCTGAGTAACCTTAGAGAATTATGGGAGCCAAGATGTAAAAGGCTTATTATTGGATGAATGGAAACTTCCTTTCCTGTAATTCCTTTCCTGATAGCTACTTTCATCCCTACGGGGACTCTGCTGTCTGGCAGTTGGTCTCTCCCCTCAGTGAACTAGGGTTCTGGGAGCTTCATGAGATGCTGAGCAGGACTTCCTAGCTAGCCTTCATTAACAGAAGATTCTTGGGCCTTGAGACAATAATATATCAAGAGTTCATAAGCACACATACTACTCTGCAAGCAGAGCTCTGTAGCAATGCTTAAGGTATGAATTTTGTATAGGGTAAAATATAATTGCAAGTGAAAGTTCTAAAAATGGATGTCTCTTTCTACATGCATTCAGATATGATATTGGTTATTTGTGCCCAACAATAATGTGAAAAAGTATTTTCCATAACAATAATTAAGTGTTTCAAAAATTTAACATGTTGGCTAATTAATTAATCTTTTTTGCATGAGTTGAAATTTAACAATGTCCCCATATAAAATACTACAAGCAGCTATTTTCAAATGCATAGTGGAAGAGATGTTCACTATTCTAGTAACTGCAATGTTTATTGCAGTTACTAGAATAGTGTTTATTCTTCAATAATATGTTCTGTGTAATTGGAAACTTTAACTTTGAATTTGCCTTGGTATATATTACACACTACCTTAGTTACTGCTTCCTTTTCAAGCCATCAGTTCTTTGCTGTTATGAAATTCCTAAAAAGCATGCTTTAATCTGCTTTTCATCAATACTTCAATTCTTCATTGTATTCTTTGGTATAAAGATTCTTCAGCAGTGACAAATTATCCAACTATTATATATATACTGTCTTCCTGTTTCCTTGCAATTTGCAGTATTTAACAGAAAATCTATACATTTTTTAAAAAAATAATCTAAACATTTAAAAAAATTAATCCAATTTGAATTTTTTAAAAACTTTCTGAGTTTCTAAGAAATCTTCATTATAAACAGTAGTCAAAAAAGGATAAGGAGATGTGGCTGCTCTTTGAGCTATACCTTTACCAGAAAATATGCTTAGAAGAAATGAGAGTCACTGTATATTCAACTGGCTTTTACAAGGTATATTTTAAAGTTAACAGGTTGTTCCAAAAGTTGCTGGAAAGAAGGAACTGATGTAATACTGATGTATAGCCATATGGCTAAGAATCTGATTACTAAAATAATAAACGGGAAATTCTGAAGAAAGCTTAAATTTATATATATGTATATAAAATCTTTGTTCAGAATTATATATGCATATAATATTATATATAATATATTCTTTTGATTGAAAGATCTGAAAGTAGTTAATCCAGGATTAGATGATGGTAAATGAGAAAATTTAGGTTACTAGATTATGTGAACTGTTCCATGTATCTCCTTCCCATAAACACAACTAGTTTTTTCATTGCTCACGTTTCCCCTTTACATATCTCACCAGCTTTTCTCCAATGAGCTCTTCAGGCTTTCTCAAACTTCCTGAGTGATGGTGCACAGACTTGTACAAAGGGTAGGAAGAAACAAATTCAGCACTATGGCATATTTATTCCACCAACAAGCAGAAATATTATAGAGTAATTGGATATAATAATAATAAAGTTGGAAGGGACCTTGGAGGTCATCTAGTCCAACCCCCTGCTCAGGTAGGAAACCCTATACCATTTCAGACAAATGCCTGTCCAGTCTCTTCTTAAAAACATCCAGTGTTGGAGCATTCACCACTTCTGGAGGCAGGTTGTTCCACTGGTTAATTGTTCTAACTGTTAGGAAGTTTCTCCTTAGTTCTAGCTTGCTTCTCTCCTTGATTAGTTTCCATCCGTTGCTTCTTGTCCTGCCTTCAGGCACTTTGGAAAATAGCTTGACTCCCTCTTCTTTGTGGCAGTCCCTGAGATATTGGAACACTGCTATCATGTCCCCCCTCATCCTTCTCTTCATTATACTAGACATACCCAATTCCAGCAACTGTTCCTTATATGTTTTAGCCTCCAGTCCCCTAATCATTTTTGTTGCTCTTCTCTGTACTCTTTCTAGAGTCTCAACATCTTTTTTACATTGTGGTGACCAAAACTGGATGCAGTATTCCAAATGTGGCTTTACCAAGGCATTGTAAAGTGGTATTAATACTTCACGTGATCTTGATTCTATCCTTCTGTTAATGCAGCCTAGCACTAGCAACTCTAAAAATTCTGCTCAACTATGAGAAACATGAAATAGATAATCCACCTGATCATAATAATGTCAAAAATCCATCTTAGTTGAAAAATACATTTTCCATGTAATTATAAGTTCACTATTGTGGATCCAGAAACAGGCATAGCATATGTGGTTGGATAATTGTTATGACTGGGTTTACCGCTTTAACACGATTCTGCATTATTTGATTGAATATCCAGTGGTAATATGTGAACAAGTAAATCAGAAGTACACTTTTGTTGTAAAGATAATATTAAAGTTATATTCCCATAAATGACATATGCAAAGATACTTATATATGTTTGCTTTCTATTCTTTTGCATTTTGATTTTACATAGATTATAATTAGAAAATATGGAGACAAATATAATTTAATAATCTAATAATCCTTTGAAGATACAGAAGGTAAACACGTATACAAACATTTGGCTTTTGAATGAAGTATTTATTTAATTCTTTAATAAATTGAAATAAAATTTTATAAGTATGTTTCCCAGTCCCCCCAAATCCTTTATTTATTATGTTACATTTTTAACACGATAGGCCTTTAAAATCTTTGCTGAGCTTTAAAAAGATTTTTCTTAACTCCTAGAATTTTATTATTATTCTATTGCATTTATTATCATTAGCCACCTGACTCAAATTTGCATTTTAAAAACAAATGCATGTTTGCTTCATTTGCCATGCAATTCCATGTATTTGTTTTCTGATTTAAGACCCTTTGAAGTAAATATATAGAGAATTCCAAATTTAACTGTTTTTTTTATTTCTGATCCATGTTGAATCTCAAAATGGAAAATAATTTCAGTTTATATTTTGCCACATCTTATGGGTGTAGGAAATAAACACATACAGTGCTTTTTTTGAAAGAAAAAAAAAAAAAAAAAAGGTGCAGGAACTCACACACGTCATACAACCCGCCTTGCCTACCCTACAAGGTTCCATCCAAAAAAGGTGCCGGAACTCCGTTCTGGGCGTTCTATGAGAAAAAAAAGCCTGATTACATATGACTGAAATGTAGCATAAGAAGGCATTGTGTATATGCTGGTTCCTAAAAGAAAAGAGCTTCTCCCTCCATGTACAAAGTTCACATTTATTTGATGATAAAATTGTGTTAGAGTCTCATTCTATTTTAATGTCAGAGTGGCCCACCTGTGATTGCAAAATATAGTAATTTACAAGAATATACAATAAAAAAACTGTCCTTAGGGTAATTTTTTTAAAGTCTGATCATTCATATTCAATCAGAATGCAGAACTGGCAGGCAAGTTTCATTGACTTTGGTCATCACATGTTTTTTCCCTCCATATTCGTGTTTCTTGCTGTTTTTCAAAGAAACATGTCAGAACACTATTCAACTTGCATGGATTCACTTGGTTTAATGCTTTCACCTGTTGCATTTCTCTTTTTTTCAAGCACAAGAATCTGCTGACATTATTTTCCTTATTGACGGATCAAAGAACGGCGCTGTCACTTTCTCAGCCATTCGTGATTTCATTGCAAATTTAATTGAAAGACTCTCAGTTGGAGCTGAGCTCATACGCATTGGGGTGGTTATGTTTAGTGATGAACCCAGAACTGTATTCTCCTTGAACAGCTACACCCAAAAAGTTGATATTCTAGAGGCAGTGAAGGCCCTTAGTATTCTTGGTGGCGAGGAAGCTAATATTGGAGATGCTCTTGATTTTGTCATGCAAAACCACTTCACCCACTCAGGAGGCAGCAGAATAGAGGAAGGTGTGCCACAGATTTTAGTGCTCATAAGTAGCATTGAGTCTAGTGATGACATAAGAGAAGGAGTTTTAGCCATGAAGCAAGCTAGTATATTCTCATTTTGCATTGGGGTCCAAAATGCTGACAATGCAGAGCTTCAGCAAATAGCTACTGATGCAAGCTTCATATTTACTGCCCTGGATACACGTAACCTTGGTGAACTTCAAGAACTCTTACTGCCAAACATTGTTGGAGTGGCCCAAAGACTCATTTTGTTAGATGCCCCAACTATTCTTACAGAAGGTATGTATTTTTCAATGAACTGTTATCTTGCATTTAGTTATTTGTGCTCTTATATGGAATCTTATTTGTTTGATAGTAGCCTGAGGATTGAGAATGATGGGTTGAGGATAGATGCTTATGTGTAACTGCATATACATAGATACAGTACTGGCGTGGCTATACACCAAAGCACACAGAATGCTGTTACCTTCCCACCAAAGTAATAACTATTTATGTACTTTGCCATTTAAAAAATGCACTAAGAAATAGTAGTGATGTTATTTCTATTGCCACTATTATGAGCACAATCATGAGCAAGACTTGTGAAATTCCAAATGGCATTGCCAATTTTAACAGTTTTGCCTGAAATTCTGGAACTCATCTGTCTTCTCAGTTTTTTCAGGGAAAGAATAAACATCAGAGTGAAGGATGAAAATCAAGGGGGAAATCTTTGCTTGTCTCAAAAGTTTTAGTCTTCATTCTATGCACACATTTACACATATCAGTGCTGTTTGTTTAATCCACACATACAAGTCTGCCTTGGTTTTCTACTTCAAAAAGGTCCACCGTTTTTGTTCAAAGCACCAAGTTTGGGCTTCCCATAGGTCAGTGTTTTTCAAATTTGGCAACTTTAAGATGTGTGGACTTCAGCTCCCAGAATTTCCCAGTCAACAAGCTCTAGATTCTTCCTCTGCTCCAAGTTTCAGGGTGTCAACATTCTCAGATCCTTGTCTAGTGCAATCTTGGGCTTCTAGAGTGAAATAAAAGTTCTACTGCAATTTAAGATATGCTCGCTCTATATCTGATCTGCTACGGAACAGCAGGATCTGAAAGATAAAAGCAGCTCATAGAATGAAACTCTTAGTAATTATTCCTGTCACTGAGATTCCAGATTGGAAAACGGTAGGCATCAGTGTCCTGGTGATAGGTCAAATAACCTGCTATTTTTCTGTCTGGGATCTCTTATTTCATAAATTTATCTCTCTATTTTTCTGAGTTGAATGTTGCAGTTCTGGAGAGAATGAAAAGGAGAGATTCAACCAAAGCCCTGTTTCCAACTTTAAAGAGTCCTAGGAGCAAAGGAGGATGGGTGGGTTGAAAAGGCAAGTAGGGTGGAAAAAGCTACATCTTCTTGCTTTCCAACCATTCCAGGTTACCTGGCAGGCCTTTGAGAATGTTAAGGCTTCCCCCCTGGAAGTCTGGATTAGGATAATAGAATTGACTTGTCTTTATGATTTAGTATAATTTACAATGGATTATGTGTGAAATCAATGTTGTCTCTGTCCCATAACCAAGCTTGAAAGTGATTGGAGAGGGTCCAGATAATCTGCTTCATTTAGGCTATTTTGTAGTAGGATACTTCTTCAAAAGATGGTTGGAGATGTTTTATAGATGGCATTTAACACTGGCGAGGTTAGCAAAAATGTTTAAAAATATATCAAGCAATTGTTGAAAATGTAGACACAAACCAGGCACTTACTACCATCTTTGGTGGACATGCCCTAAAGCCAAAAGATTCTGGTTAAGAATACACACATGGTTAGAGAAAATGACTAAAAAACATATGGATTTTAAGCCAGAACTATTTTTGTTAGGCATAATTGTAGGAAATTATGAGAAAGAGTGTATATATCTAATTTTACATATATTAACTGCAGTGAGAATTGTATTCGCTCAACATTGGAAAAATGAAGATTTACCAATGGAGGAAGAGTTAATTAAAATTTTTTTAGATTGTGCAGAAATGGATAGATTGACATTGAAATGAAAGAGAAAGAAGATTCAGTTTATTTTAGAACATGGGACACTTTTTATCAATGGCTAGAAAAATGAGGTAGAAAGAAAGGAATTTAACATGTATAGTAAGATAAATGTTAGAACCCAGACAATATGTTGCTGATGAAATATTAAGAACTTGTGATTACTGTATATATATATATATATATATAGTTAAAAGGTAGGCCAAAAAAGGTGAGAACACCAGGAGGATAAAATATATGAATAATTTAATATATTTAAATACTAATAAACCGAGCTTTCGCCTGGACCTCCAGGCTTCGTCAGGGTGAGGGTGCTAAAAAATGAGAGTTACTAATAGGGGGTTTGAACCCTCTGTGCACGGCTCC
>NW_015387384.1:301922-303641 GCF_001527695.2 Protobothrops mucrosquamatus
TTGCTCCCTCCCACGTCTCTCATCCACACAGCTAACATCAGGGAATTTTTCTTTTTTAGAGCTAGATGTCAATGGAGGGTCTCCTTTCGCGCGCTCAGATCCGTCTTCCGTTTTCCTTTCCATATCACCTTCACACCCTTCCCCTTGGGTCCTTTCCAATGTCGCCCCACACTTCTTTGTCCATAGTCGAGTACACGTCACACCAACTCGCTTTCCAACGTCTCCCCCCCTCCCCGTCTCCTTTTTGATGGTACAGCCTCCTGTTTTCTTATCTCCCCCTTTTTTGTTCCGATGTAATTACCATTGCAAACGCGATGCACGGGGGTTGCAGTCTTTTCCCTTTCTCCTTCCCAGTCAGCAATCTGCCTCTCGGCACACACACACCCACTCCTCCCCGTCTCCCTCCCAATGGTGCGACTTTCTCCCCTCTCGTCCCCCCCGTGTTTCAAATCCGACACAGTTGTCATTGTAGATGTGGGGGTCGGGGGCTACGATCGCAATCCTCCCCCTTTTCCCCCGGCTGGTGTCCTCCGTCTGCCCACCACCACGTAGGCCGTTCAGCTTGTTCCGTTCTCCTCCCCAATGCATTTGTGCTGGAGTCCGAGATCCGAGGTCTGGGGCTGTAGTTGCAATCCTCCCCTTTCTCCCCCGTTTGGTGTTTTCCGTCTTAGAGCACAAGAAGAGATCAAAAATACCCTTAGGCAGCAGGTCACAGGACTCCTGATGGACCACAAGTGTTATCAGTCACTGTCTAGGGGCGAAATGGAAGCCCTTGGGCAACTCAAAAGGGACAGTTCCATCACTATACTCCCGGCAGATAAGGGGAGGGCAACGGTCGTCCTGGATAGGGAAGTGTATAACAGCAAAGCGCTAGACCTCTTGAACGATAGAACAGCCTACAGAGTTATAGAGAAAGACCCCAGAGTCACACTCAGAAATCACACTAATAAACTCCTCGACAGCTTTAAACGAGGCGGAAAGATAAAGGAAGACGTTTTAAAAAGGATACGCCCTAGTGATACAGCCTTAGCCAGGTTCTATGGGCTCCCGAAAATTCACAAACCTAACGTCCCACTCCGCCCCATCGTGGCCTTCAGGGGGAGTCCCACCTCCGAATTGGCTAGGTGGCTTAGCAATCGCATTGCCTACCTGGCCAATGATGGCATTTACACTGTAAAATCAGCAGAGGAATTTCTCAGCAAGATTAAAACCCTGAGGGTGGAGGAAGACGAACTAATGGTGTCTTTTGACATCGTTTCACTGTTTACCTCTATACCCCAGAGTCTTGCAATTTCAATCTTGAGGGACCGCTTAGAACAGGAGAACCTGAAGCATCAGCAGGACTCCCTCCATGCTGAGGACCTCATTAAATTGGTTGAGGTGTGCCTGAAGACTTATTTCACCTTTCAGGGCACCATATACGAGCAAACCAAAGGTACACCTATGGGGTCACCAATCTCCAGTGTGGTTGCAGAGGTGGTGTTACAACGATTGGAGCACATAGCAATGGCCCAACATCGACCCAAATTTTGGGCCCGCTATGTGGATGACACATTCACCGTCATCAAGAGGGACCAGAAAGCTGACTTTATGGGCATATTGAATTCGGTATACCCAGATATCCAATTTACTATCGAGGAAGAAAATCAGGGCTCTCTAGCGTTTTTAGATGTGTTAGTTACCCGTCAGCTAGATGGAACCCTCAGCACCAGGGTATAC
>NW_015387384.1:305218-311557 GCF_001527695.2 Protobothrops mucrosquamatus
TAGTCAAGCTACAAAAGTGACTCCCATGGACTGACATCTTGAGCCCTGAGGACGTCAGCAGATAGCTGACGAAAGCTAGGCGTTTTAATTGATTTTATTAGTAATTTTAGTAATTTTAATATTAAACCAAATTATTTTATCATATTCCCTGGTGCTCGTGTTTTCTCACTGTTCTAATATGGAATTACCCAGGGATCACATTTTTAAAGAAATTTCTGATATATATATATATATATATATATATATATATATATATATATATATATATATATATATATATATATCCCTAATTACTTTAAAAATACGAATCCTGGGTATGTTCATATTAACAGTAGAAAAACAACGACCTCCAGGATAACTGTAAAAAACAGCTGTTTATTAGCTAAGCTTTTGTTGGTCCCCTGCCAACGTCATCAGAGTAAAAAACCAGAGGTCATTTGACGTAACATCTCTTTCTACCTCCATTTCACAAAATCTGGCCATTTCTGTAATAAGAAGCCGACTACAACAGGAGGAACTACGACACCATGACCCAC
This sequence comes from Protobothrops mucrosquamatus, assembly GCF_001527695.2. Taxonomy (NCBI): domain Eukaryota; kingdom Metazoa; phylum Chordata; class Lepidosauria; order Squamata; family Viperidae; genus Protobothrops; species Protobothrops mucrosquamatus. Next base: position 305,755 of record NW_015387384.1, read on the forward strand.
TTTGCACAGAAGACCTCATCCAACTGATGAACCTGTGCCTCAGGACATATTTTACATTCCATGGCACCATCTACGAGCAGGTGTAGGCCATGCCAATGGGATCCCCGATTTTGGGGATCATCCCAGAGGCTGTCCTGCAACAGCTGGAATCCAAAGTGATGTCCAAGTACCAGCCCAAATTCTGGGCCAGGTATGTCGATGACACATTTATCATCATCAAACGCCAGGATAGTGCCAGGTTCATGAAGGAATTAAACTCTACCCAGATATTTAGTTTACAGTGGAAGAGGAGACCAATGGCACTCTTGCATTCTTAGATGTGCTGGTCAGCCGCCAAACCAATGGCACTCTCCATATGACCGTCCACTGAAAAACGATGCATACAGACAGGATTTTGCATTACAGGAGTAACCACCCCACATCACATAAGATCGGCTGCATTAGAACATTGTTTAAGCGCATAGGCACTCACTGCAGCACAAAGAAGGCAAATACTGAGGAACAGAATCATTTCTATTGCATATGCAGGTGCATCTGCTACCCAGTGGACTTTATCCGACAATACAGCAGACAACAAGAGCCTCGCAGTACACAAAATAGACAAACAACTACAATCTGGACAACATTACCGTATATCAATGGCATATCAGAGGCAACAGCATGGATATTGGCACCGTATAACATCAACATAGCGCATAAGCCGAATCAAACCCTACATGCGAAGGTAATGCACCCCAAAGAGCCATTGCCCAATGAAGAAAGATCGTCGGTGATTTATAGAATTAAATGTAATGATTGTCACTGTAATTACATCAGGGAGATGACTAAATGACTCAAGACAGGATCCATGAGCATAAATTGGCCATTAGATGACACGAGCAACATTCACAGGTGTGGACCCATATGGCCAGCAACTACCACTCATTTGATCTTGCAGGAGTGGAGGCCATTGCCCAGGACATTTCCAAAGGTGGCTGATTACTCAAAGAGGCCTGGCTATCAAACAAACATTCAATTAACCACCACATAGACTTACTGCCGGCTTACCAGGCACTAAGAAAATATGAGCAACAACGCAAGAACTCACAATGAGTACAAAGAGCACTGCCCACGCATAGGAGGGAGGGGGGTAGACAAGATCAAAGTTGCCTAGTCATGCAACAGCAAGGAATTACAACAAGTGCAAAGGAGGAAACATCAACACAACTTGTTCAAGAGCCAAGTGACAATAGGGTGACGCATACGATGGGAGGAACATTACCATATGCAAATACACAACACCTGATGAGAGCCACAAGATGAGATAAACCGGAGGGCGCTCTGACAACAATAATAAACATCCAGATACGAGCAGAGCAGGAAGGGAAGGCAATAACGGGAGGAGAGGAGGCACTGGAATCTAAAAGTACGCAGGCGGATGCGACGCAACTAGAGAGAATACATCAATCGGGGCAGGTAGACCGGTGATGCGCTCAATGAGCAGAGCGCTGAAACAGCCGGCTTTATAAGCAGACTTTCAAATCTCTGTTTTTTTACTCTGATGACGTTGGCAGGGAACCGACGAAAGCTTAGCTAATAAACAGTTGTTTTTTACAGTTATCCTGGAGTTTGTTTTTTTCTACTGTTTATATACATATACATATACATATACATATACATATACATATACATATACATATACATATACATACATACATCTATACATATATATATACGTGTGTGTGTGTGTGTGTGTGTGTGTGTGTGTGTGTGTGTGTGTGTGTGTGAAAAATGGTTGGAGGCCAAGTGCTACTTATTTAAGACCCCCCAAATCCATTCAGGGAGGATCTCTCAGGATGGATTGTACTGGCAGTCCTCGGCCCCAGGAACGAACCAAAAGAGGAAAAGTTCTAAAACTACAGGCATTTATTATATTCCCATAATGTTTAATAATTAAATAATTTTTCAATCATGATGGGCTGTATACAATATTTTATGGCAATATTCCAGCTCTAAAATTAAATCTGCTCTTAAGATTGTGAAAAACACAATTATTGAGTGTTTACCTATTTTTTATGCTGGACAAATGAAAGTATATATATGAAAACAGGAAAGATGCATGTTATCCTTCTTCCAAGTGCAGTAGTTACTCTTATCTGTCATCTCAAAAGTTGATAGTTGAATCTTTCTATTAGTTCTTTTACATCCCAGAGTAACAGATCTTTTGGAGTTGAAAGTGATTGGTGTGAATTTCACATCTGAGTCAGAATCATATTTGCCATTTTTGGACTAAAGAGGATTCAAATAATCCGCTTCATTTAGGATACTCTGTAGTTGACTTGCTACTATCATGTCAACAACTTCCTTAATAACGTGCTGAGTTATTCTTCTATTGGGGCTGGATATGTATAGTCTGAAACACATATGTGTATTATTTATTTCTTATAGATGCCAATAGATAATTTGCTTCCACGGTGCTGAGTTCATTCTGCATCATTCATTCATTCATTCATTCATTCATTCATTCATTCATTCATTCACTCACTCAACTCATTCATTCCTTTACATGCTGACAACCTATCCTCTGGCTTAAAGTAGCATACAAACGTCTATCTAAAGTAAAATTAAATATAGCAATTAAAACTATTTTAACCCCCAAAAATATTTTCAGCCCCATCTTAAAGTATAACAGAGGAGGAGGGCAATGAATCAGACTAACCTACCATAGCATATTGTTCCATATTTGAGGAAAAGTGGAAGTTATTGTTGAAGTTAAGCATGTTTGTGACAGACTGGGCAAAAGGATCCCGGTGGAAACTTTTGGGGGCAGTTTGTATAGAAGTACATGATCTTGCAATAATAAAGCTTTCTTCTCTATTCCATATGAGAGCCATTACCATGTCATTTCCAGGTGATAGGTTAATTTAATTTATTTTTTAATAGGAATATCAGCAAGGTAGTGTCAAATCCTTTTAACTTATTCTTGAAATTGTGTGCTCATTCATAAATCTGTTCACTTACTTATAATGGTTTCCTGCAGGTTTTGGACCTAGGTATGTTTTCCTGTTATAAAGTTGTTTAGTTATCTTCTCTTGTTCTTTCCATGCATAGAAATGGGAGGGAAGGCAAAATTTTATAGGCTTTGGTTTTATTCTACTGTAAAGCCAGAAAAATGTAGTTGCATGAATATTACCCATGAATTTTAAGCAGAAATACTGACATGCAACAAATCATAAACATAAAGTTAGATTGAATATATTTGAATGTACTGTAACTCAACAATTAAAGTAAATGTCTTGTACAACAAATAGGAGCGTTTATCTAATATGTGCATGTATTGATTCAGAATGAATTAGTGTCCTTGAATGAGTAAACACACTGACTGCTTATATATTGTTGCTTACAGTTGTTGAAGTCAATAAGAGAGACATAGTCTTCCTGATAGATGGTTCTACTGCATTGGGATCCGCCCCCTTTAATGCAATTCGTGATTTCGTGGCCAAAATCATCAACAGAATGGAAATTGGACCAGATCTCATTCAAGTTGCAGTGGCACAATATGCAGATTCTGTAAGACCAGAATTTTATTTTAATAGCTTCCAGACGAAAAAAGACATTGCCACCAATGTTAGGAAAATAAAACCAATGGGTGGTACTACACTTAATACAGGCTCGGCATTGCGGTTTGTTAAAGACAACTTCTTCACCAGCGCCGCTGGAGCCAGGATTGATGAAGGTGTCCTTCCCATGTTGATTCTGATCACTGGGGGTGTGTCCAGAGATGATGTTGTCCAACCAACGCAAGAAATTAAAAAGAATGGCATCGTGGTCCTTGCTGTGGGAGCCCGAAATGCTGACCGTACCGAACTTGAAAAAATTGCCTACGAACCAAGCCTGGTTTTCACCCCCACAGAATTCCGCACAGTTGCACTAACAGTCATCATTCCTGATGTTTTGTCATCTATAAGGTCACTCCCTATAAAAATTTGGGAAATACCATCAACAGAAGGTAATTTCTGTTCATTCTACTTAGCATTTTTTTAAAAAAAACAAACAATTTATGTAAAGTTATTTATGGATAGGTTTTTTATTGTTCGTATTTAGCTATATAACTTGACAATTAAAACTTGGTATAGAGAATATTGCGTACATTGTAGCTAACATTTGAAAACATTGTTAGATATATTTTTCCATATATTTCTTTTGCCTTACATGTAAAAATGGCAAATTCAAAGTTATTAACATTTGTCTATTTATTAATTTGATCACCATGATGTTTTTGCTAAATTGAGCTAGCTGGAATCAGATATCCCTTACTCAGTTGCCATACTATTTAATTATTTAGTAATTAATTAATTCATTTACAGCTGTTAGCTCTTTATTAATATCCATAAGACATTAGTAGAGAAATGCATAGATTCGTTATTATTTTTTCTAAAGACTTGTATATCCTCCTCCAAAATAATAGAAATACATTTTCTCTCCCAGCAAAGTTATAACTAGATAATAATCAGTTCATTAACAATTTAGCAATATGTAATTTATTTTAAAAATTGAAGGAAGGAGATTTTTTTTACCAGAAAATTTAATCCCTGAGATGGTCGATCTATTTTCTTCTCTGTCACCTATCCATCTGGTAATGTAACTGTTCGCTCTAATGTTATCATACATACACAAGGAAGATGAAAACATTCATTATAACCACAAAATGTTAGCTTTCTAAATGGCCTTTCCAATAATGTTGAATTTTCATAACCACTTTGAAGTTACAGTACATCATCATTAATTTACTAACTTTCCAGATATCACTTAATTACCCTTAAATTAGAATATAGTAAAATCTGCAACTTAAAGCTTTTTCAAAATGTACATTTCTTACTAATATTTTCTTGCATGGTACATATCACTGATGACATTTTTATTTTAGAACTGAAATTAAAAATGCTCTTAAATGTTGCTTTATTTGTGAAGATACATTTTCCTCCTCTCACTTTTTCTCTTTGTAAGTATGTAATATGGATGTACATTCCTCCTTTTAAAGAAATGTTCATTTCTGTAACTTATCTTCCCACTCCACACCCCCAGTTTTTTCAAGCCTCTTCATTGGATTGGAAAAAGTTGTTGAACAGTATGGCTGGGGTTTTATAGGGCAACAATAGGTACTAATGGGGAACATTTGATAATAGGCAGCAGAAGATTTTACTTTCACTTTTTCCCTTGTTAGCATTTCTAAACATTATTGGCAAGATTTCAATTTATGCAGACATTCCTAGAGTTTTTACTGAAGAACATGGAATTCTCTGTATCTATACAGTACTGTCTCTCTCATGTCTGCCTGTAATCATCAACCATCAACAGGACATCAATTTTTCAACCAAGATACCTCAAAAGGGCTAAATTACAGAATGCTGGCACCCATCATTCCCTTGGGAAGGAAATTTGAAAAGGTTGCAGCCACTGCACTGCTGCAGTCAGACGTCATCATGTGACCATCATTTCAAACTCACTCTGCCAGTTTCTTCCAAGTCAATGGAGAAGCCAGCACTTGACCATGATTGCAAAGAAAATCTTTGCTTGTGGGAAGCTGTCAGGGAGTGTTGACAGTCAAGAAACTGGCAGGAAATATCATAAATTGCTTGGATAAGTCTCCCCCAGCTATGCAACCTGCTAATCTGTGCACCCTTCCAGAACAAAACCACACCCATGCCTGACCCCTGACCCATATAGCACCTTTCCCACAACCACACTCATCCCCATGCACCATTCCCAACTCATTTAACAATTCTCGTGCACTGCTGTGCATTCTTCCTGACTTTCACTGCAC